>NC_139235.1:17999234-18168322 GCF_977018435.1 Lepisma saccharinum
CCTGGAAAAGTCATAACAAATTTCATCAAAATACAAATATTCGGAAACGGGATAGGCTTATAAATTGGCATTGGCGGATACAATATGCGCTATCCTGTATTAATTAATAGCTGACGAAGAAGCTCAATTTTGTTTCTTCAAAATAGGAAAGCAGATAGTGGATAAACAGATTACACTGGTCGACATGGGTTTGGTTGTGTCGCAGATGATTGTTGTCTCTAAATAATTTCAGCATGCTGGTTCCAGAAATGAAATCCATTTTTACCCATGACGTCTAGTTCGTTTTTTTTTTTTTTCAGAAAAGAACTATGTATTGTCTTAATTTCACATTCCATTATTCCATTATTTCCACAATAGATGGCTCTGCTTACATGATTGTAAAAATCTTGATTTTCTACATTACAAATCCTCCAATTTTGAACTGAAAATGAATGTAGAATTGCAAACATTTAATCCACCTTGCACTTGAAACATTGGCACAAGGACAAGAAAATGGCAAACCACAGGAAGGTACTTTTGAGAAAAAGGAGATTGAGTATTTGGGAAATTCATCAATTTCACAGATACGTCAAATGTGTCGGAACCTCTATTGAGATAAAAGACTTTCACAACACAATGCATTTTTAAAAACAAAATCGGATGATTTCAAATCAATCGGTGATTCTGGAAGTATTTTAAATGCTGATCACGAAAATGACATCCTTTTTTCTCATCACGTCAGGATTCTTCACAATTTCACAATCAAATTTATCATATTCGCCATTACATTATACCCATTACCTTACGCATCAAAAGACTTTATGCAAGGGAAAGTTAGGTTGTTTCCAAATTAATAAGTGATTCCGAAAGTATTTTGTGTCCTGATCACGGAAATGACATCCATTTTTCCCATCATGTCAGGGTTTTTCATAATTTCAAAATCAAAATTATCATATTTGCCATTCCATTACGGCTATTACAGAATGCAATAAAATTAATTTAAACAAAGGAAATTTAGGATGTTTACAAAGCAATAGATGATTCTGAATGTTGATGACGGATATGACATAAATTTCTTCCCATCACGTCAGAATTTTCCCCTAGATCAGGATTTTTCGCCACGTCATTACGTTCAATCAACCCACTACATTTTAACATTGAGTTTTGGACATTTCTTGTGAAGGAAATTTTTTTGAGGGATTCCGAAAATGGAATTTACGTAATCAAAGTTTACAATTTTCATATCAATGTGTCTTGTGAAGGTAGAAAATGGATTAAATGCTTACTACTCGATGTGCATTTAGTTCAAGATTGGAGGATTTGAATTTTAGAAAATTAATATTTTATCATCATCTAAGCAGAGCCATCTATTGAGGAAATCATGAAACTACACATTTCATTGTGAAATAAAGGTACTTAATATATTGCTATTTTCTGAAAAAATTACACGTGATGGGTAAAAATGGATTTCATTTTTTGGAATCCGCATAGTAAAATTATTCAGGGACAACAGTCATCTGTGAGTCATCCAAATCCATGCAGGCCTGTGTTATTACATAACATAATCTGTGCGGTAACGAAATATTTTCACAATAAAATAATTTTGGAGGCAAGTTATGGAAAGAAATTGATGTGACTTACCATTGTATTGCACCCAACTGTTGTTTAAGTTGTTTCTTGCAAATTTAAATAGAATAATTATGCATTATAAGATAAAATTCAGTACACCCAATGAAAAATGTAGTTTTTTTTTCAAAAAGTGCTGAATATAACACAACAGCTTTATCTTACAATTTAAGGTATTACTGTAAATCAGTATCATACAGGAGCAAAGATATGAATTTTGGAGGTCAAAATTACCAAGTTTCCAGAACTCCGTAAACAGATTTTCTCTTTGATTAGCAGGCAGTTCTTTGAAATAATGCTTAGGGCATACACAGTCTTCACCAGAAGCTTTCACCTTTTTCTTTGGAGTTGATATGTATTCAAGCCCACTGTTTCGCAAATTATTCTGTTGGTACCGCACCCAATGGTTGCATTTCCTTTTCCTTTTTCTAGGTGATTTCCCTTGAAAAGTAAACTTGATATCTAATGTAGCAGTAACTTTATAATCCAAGACGATGGGAGCAGTCTCTGAAGGCTACACCGAAACATTTTTCAGCGAATTTAGGTACAAGATAATGGTAGTCAATTTGATTAACTATCTGAGGAACTTCCACTGCTTGATAGGTTGTACAACGAATCACTACTTCAAAATCACCGACAAGTTCACTTTCCAATTGCTCCGATAGACGTGCATGGCGGCCATATTGCCTCGTGGGTTACCGTTATGTTGCTACGAATATGTGGTGATGGTATAATTTCGATCACGCCAGAAAACATGCATGGAAGTACCACATGCGAACTCTGACAACACAGGAGGGAAGACAAACATATACAGACTCCTGAAACAACTGTGACTCAATTTCGGTTAAATTGTGGTTACCATTATCTTGCACCGAGGGGCGGAATTACAGCATGCAATAATTTACATTTAAAGCAAACTAAAGCGTCTACTGGGGGGTTCCCCCGGGGCACACCCTGAATTCATCACTGAAACTGCAAGAAGCCGTTACCGGGGAGTATTACGTAGACGTGAGGTTGACTGTTGTGTACTTTATCAGGTCACCCTTTCCGCTGGGAATGTTAGAATCTTCAGAAGATGTCCCAAGCTAAGTTCCCAGAAGTGGAAAAATAACATAAAAGTTACCATAGGAATAAAGTGCACTTGCTTATAATTCCGTCACGTTCATACCCCATTCCACAAACCCAGCTCCCTATTTTTTTTCATCCTGTTGCTGTAAAGCCTCCTTTTTACAGCAGGAGGCCACATATGTCAGAATGGACACTATATGGTTACCATACATCATCATAGCATTTAACCAGCCATCATAAACATAGTTACCGCCGAGGCATTGTTGCGCAGGCACAATCACACTCAATTGTGTCGAGAACAATGGATGTCGTAATGCTTGCGCGATAGTGCTGCCACGTTCGGTATTTGCGGCCAATAACTCATATTCCTTTACGATTCTTTCCTTGCCAGCAACAGCAGGGTCTCAATAACTGCTGGGTTTTGGTTTCATGGCGGTCAAAGGCATCCAGCCAATTTGTCAAGTTCTGAATGAACCCATGAATAGGTATTGTTGGAGTTATATTACCGGAACTACATATTTGTTAAATTTCCTTACTTATTGTCCACTGCCTTCGTAAAATTGCCAACCATGTTTATTTTAGAAATAAAGTCCTCGCGCTTGAGAAACAAAATATTTCACCATTATATACTTAAAGAATGGTCACAACCTAATTACTAGGGAGACAAATTTATGGTAAATAAAAACTGAGGAGAGCGGTAAATAAAATGTTAGATCAGCGATATATACCAACGGTGGAAAAAAAAATTGGCACACACTTTTTCATCATGAGAGGAAACAACATACAAAAGAGCTATAAATTGTTAAACTACTTCATTTTTATATACTGTACACATACACAAGTACTTAGCTGTCCAACCAAAAAGAAAACATCAACACAAAATCACTTCAGTTCTAAATTGCATATTCGGGGGAAGAAAGGAATGCAGCTTGACAGGGAGCGAAGTTTTCGAACTGAGATTATGTGCATGGGAAATCCCAATTTGCAGCGTCTTCCTGATGTGATCGAAGATAAAACGTTCTTCAGCTGCAAGTGGTAGGAAACTTTACGCAAACGTTTCGTTATAAATCGACAGTTTGGGCACACAACCTCGACTGCCGGTTTTTGCGTGTTTTCTACTTAATTTGATGATATTTCACGGTTATTTCGCGAAAAAGCGTCCATTTCGTGGAAAAGCACACGTTTCGCATTACTTCGCGAATAAAACTCATGCATATTTCATCATTGGGGGTGTAGTTACGTGCAGAATGTTCAAAATTGCATATTTTTTTCGCGAAAATTCAATGTCCCTACTAATTGCTGACTGAGTGGTATCAAAATATTTTATAATAATTTGTTACATCTTCAATGTGATACTTTTCAGTGTCGTATATTACACTATCCGTGGTCACATCGTTATTAGAAAAATTAGGAAGGATAAGGGCTTATGATCAGGATGAGAATCGATAGGCACTAAAAACTCCTAAAATAGGCAAGCAGCACCGAAAAATCAGAATAGCACTAAAATCAATTAATAACGACAGATTTGTCATTTTCCAGGACATTAGGCGCTGTTATATTCGAAATAGGCATTTATGACTAACTTAGGCAAAACAAAGTTTCTCTAAATGTAATGTAAAGAAATGCAAAACTTAATATAATGCCCATGACAGTGAGACAGCTAGTCTGGACTGTCATTTTGTTGGTACGTCTTTGCTTTCCGTGTGAATAGTAGATGTCGTGTGTTTATATGTGGTGTCAGTTAACAAAGAGGGATTCTCATTCTTTAGTTTTTAATATATCATTTCCTTTTTAATAATAAAATATCAAATAAATTTGGTATGAATTTACAATACCGGAAGTATCTCCAATTGCCTTCAAATTCGGCACACTCCCTAATTTTGGCCTCGTAATCACGAATCTGCAGTTAAAAATTGGCGGTCACGTCTAGAAATTGCAAAATAACCTTGTCAATTACCGCTATGATTCTCCATACACTTCCTTTCCGCACAACGGTCTTGCTACCAACGTTGCTCAAGTGTTGTGCAATATGTGAGAGCGTTGATTTGCATGTGAGAAAATGGCATCTTGCGTAAATGTGCAAAACATGCTTGCCCACGAACCATTCACGGTAAGGTTAGGTTAGGCAAGCATAGTTAAAATTAAGGGTCATCATAAACATAGTTTTCAAAAGCTAATCATTGCAAAAAATAGTTGTTTTCTTCATAAATCAAGGGTGATTACTCCGTTCACTGACCCCCCCCCCTCTTTTTTTTTTTACTTATTTTGCAATTTCTAGACATGACCGCCAAATTTTAACTGCAGATTCGGGATTACGAGGCCAAAATTAGTGAGTATGCCAAATTTGAAAGCAATTGAAGATACTTCCGGTATTGTAAATTCGCTCCATAAATTTATTTACTTTGTCATTAACACTTTGCGAAAATATATTCACAAAAACAGGGAATACCGTATATTGATCTATTCATCAATTAAAAAAATATGTACTGCACAATGTAACATTATGTACTTAACATCAAACATTTTACAATGAAGTTCATAATATAAAATACAAAACACAATATGCTAGTACAAACATATTTCCGTTTCCAAAGTTGTTATAAATTGTACGGATCATTTACACTCTGAACGATCGCAGCGTCACACGCGATGCACGTAAGATTTCCCCTTCAATAAATTTAATTCAGGTCTTTTAAATTGATTGATTAATTTGGTCTGTCACGTCGCTTTTCTGCCACTTTTGGCTAATCGTGAAGATAAGGATGAAGGATGATATGATGAAATTGATGAAGGGACACTCAGAGAGAACGCCCATGCTCAGGCCGGGATTCGAATTTGGAACCTCTGGCGTCATAGCGCGCTGAGCTAACCACTTCCCCACGGAGGCCGACAGAATTAAAATAAGGTGTATTCAGTTATATGAAATCGCAAGTTATGCAGCTGAACGTAAGCTAAATGAGACAGTATTATGAATCGATTTAAAAGAATCGACTTTCACGATTCATAGAAACTGAATCAAAATGATGCGATTCCGAAAAGAACCGATTCAAAAAAAAAGAATCGATTCTGAAAATGTATTCACAATAACGGACCGAATTCATACTTACAAAAATATACCAACTTAACGAGTTCGAAATGCGTTACAATGGGGGGGGGGGGGGGAAGCAGAAGTCTATGGCTCGGTCACGTGTATCGTGCCACAAGCACTCCACGCGGCTAGGAAGGGGACCCTGAGAGATAAACAAATGGAGAATCGATTCTCCATTGTTCCAGTTGATCGCTCTCATGCGTCGGGGGCAAAACGTGACTCCTCCGAGGCGAATGACAATCCGGAATGGTCCGAGACGTATTCAGCCGAATCTTCCAGTGTGTTCTGCGATTTAATGGCCTGTTCTTCGGAATCGATCTGCCCGGACTACGCACGCTTCGACTGTTCGAGGCCGGGTTCAGTGGAGCAACTGCTAAATGTAGTGGGGCAAGCGTTTCCGGAGGATTGGGTTACGTCCGCGAAATACAGATTGTTTGGGTCATGAGTTTTCTCGGTTTTTCGAAACGACATCGGGGCGTATGTTTATCGCGGGAACTTACAGGGTCTACTGCGAGTGGATTTGCAAATTTTTGCGTGTGAAATGAGGTTTTTCTTTAGCTTGTAACGCCGTCATGTGTCAACGAAAATGTAAAACAAAGTATTTTATCTTCTCTCTCTCTCTTATCCTGTCTCTCTGTGTCCATTTTTCCTTTTCTCTCTCTCGCTCTGCCTCATTTTCCTTCTCTCTCTCTCATTCTCCCTATCTCTCTCTCTCATTCTTCCTATTTTTCCTTCTCTCTATCTCTCTCTCGTTCTGCTTCTTTTCGTTCTCTCTCTCATTCTCTCTATCTCTCTCTCGTTCTGCCTCTTTTTCCTTCTCTCTCTCATTCTCTTTATCTCTATCTCTCTCTCTCATTCTGCCTGTTTTTCCTTCTCTCTCTCATTGTCTCTATCTCTATCTCTCGCTCGTTCTGCCTCTTTTTCCTTCTCTCTCTCTCTCATTCTCTTTATCTCTATATCTCTCTCGTTCTGCCTCTTTTGCCATCTCTCTCTCGTTCTGCCTCTTTTTCCTTCTCTCTCTCTCTCATTCTCTTTATCTCTATATCTCTCTCGTTCTGCCTCTTTTTCCTTCTCTCTCTCATTCTCTTTATCTCTATACCTCTCGTTCTGCCTCTTTTTCCTTCTCTCTCTCATTCTCTTTATCTCTATCTCCCTCTCGTTCTGCCTCTTTTTCCTTCTCTCTCTCATTCTCTTTATCTCTATATCTCTCTCGTTCTGCCTCTTTTTCCTTCTCTCTCTCATTCTCTTTATCTCTATCTCCCTCTCGTTCTGCCTCTTTTTTCTTCTCTCTCTCATTCTCTTTATCTCTATCTCCCTCTCGTTCTGCCTCTTTTTCCATCTCTCTATCATTATCAATATCTCTCTCGTTCTGCCTCTTTTTCCTTCTCTCTCTCTCATTCTCTTTATCTCTATATCTCTCTCGTTCTGCCTCTTTTTCCTTCTCTCTCTCCTTCTCTCTATCTCTATCTCTCGTTCTGCCTCTTTTTCCTTCTCTCTCTCATTCTATCTATCTCCATCTCTCGCTCGTTCCGCCTCTTTTTCCTTCTCTCTCTCTATCATTCTCTATATCTCTCTCGTTCTGCCTCTTTTTCCTTCTCTCTATCATTCTCTTTATCTCTCTCTCGCTCTGCCTCCTTTTCCTTCTCTCTCTCTCATTGTCTCTATCTCTCTCTCTCTCTCTCTCTCTCTCTCTCTCTGAATCTTTTCGCGATTAGCGAAAAGTAGCAGAAAATCGAAGTAAAATAAACCAAATCAATCAATCAGTCTCTACCTCTATTTTTCCTTTCTGTCCCCTCTCTCTCTCTCTCTCTCTCTCTCTCTCTCTGTATCCTCTCTATCTCTCTTTGTGATTCTGTCTCGATCTCTCTCTGCCTCTTATTCCACTTCTCTTCCTCCCCATGCGATTCCGCCCCTTTCTTTCTGCCTTTCTCCACGGTCATTTCCTCTCCGATTCTCTCTCTTCTCCCCATCACTCTTTCTCTTCCTCCCCCTCTCTCTGATTCCAGCTCACACGTTGTCTTTCCACTCTGCTTCTTTTCTATTCTCTCTTCCCCACACTGTTTCCATTTATGCCACTCTACTCTAGTTTCTCCCCATATGTACCTCTTTCCTTCTGATGCTATCTGATCCCTACCTACATCCATACATTTTCTGTTCTATCTCTCTCCCTCCATCTCTCTCTTTTTCTCTTCCTTTCCAATCAAGGGAAGGCAGTTACCATCCTTCAGAAGCGTGTACTGCTTCGCTATTCGCACTCGATTTCTCCCAACCTTCCTCTCTGCCGCTTTGCGTGGCGTTGCTCCAGAGAGAGATGAGACAGGGAATAAGATAATTATGTATCTTGAAATACAAGAAGATTTGAATGCCTCCCCGATGGCGCAGTGGTAGCGTCGTCCCCTTGTAATCAAGGGGTCCCGGGTTAGATACCCGGTGGAGGCACGTTTTGGTTCGGATCCAACTTTAAACTGTAGGTTCAGTTCCGATTAGCCTTACTGTACATAAAGTGGACTTAAAACTCCAAATCAATCAATCAATCTCTGCCTTTCGGCCTCCTTTCCCTCGTATTTCACTTCCTCTTCCTGTGATATTTTTCGCCTCTTTCGTCTCCTATCTCTCTCTCTCTCTCTCTCTCTCTCTCTGTGTACCTATCTATCCATCCATCTCGACCCCCCTCTGTTTATAGTCTCTCTTATTTCCAATAATTCTCTCGATGTTAGTGATAATGGTTTTACATTAGCATGCGATGTTAATTGGGCATTATCCATTGTCTAGTGCTTTAAACTATACTTGTTCTCTTGCGTTTGTGATTGTTCCTTCATGTATTTCATCCTAATCTTCACCATTAGCCAAAAGTGACAGGAACGCGATGTAAAATAAATCAAATCATTCATTCATTTATACTTGTTCTCTTATTTCCGTCTCTCCTTTCCTTATTCTTTCACTGTGTTTATAATTGTCCGTTAATCTCTCAATCATATCTCTATCCCTCGCGCCTTCATTTATATTTTCTCTTTCCTTTTGAAGTCAACTAATTATCCATATTTGCGCCATTTGATATATTATGGATTCTATTGTATAATATCAGAGAATCTAAGCCTTAAATACAAAACACAGTACCCATGCAGTATATTGCGTTTATGCATGTTGGAGATTTATCTCTAAAAAACTAACCACGATATATATACTTTTTTATAGGCTATATGCTTATATTCGCATATAACAACTTTTCTGTTGCTCATATTGCTATTCATTTCTTTCTGTATAACTTCACTTGTTTATTTGTCTATATCTAATGCTTTAAGAAACCTGCACTCCCATTGGTCAATTCATATAGGGTGCGGTGCCTAGTTGCCGCCATCTTTCCGCGGCAGTTTACTTCCGTCCAGTCGTCGTCGCCTTGTAATCAAAGGGTCACGGGTTCGATACCCGGTGGAGGCACATGGTGGTTCGGATCCCACTTTAAAATGTAGGTCCAGTCCCGATTAGCCTTACTGCGCATAAAGTGGACTTAAAACACCAACTCAGCAACTTCCGTCCAGTGTTCGTGGAGAAGTCACCCTTGCAACAGCCGAAAACCACCGCATTGAGGATATTCATCAACAACGTAGGCCTAACGTGGCTACGTTTCATTCGGCATTTCAGTGAAGTGCAGTGATATGTAGTTCATTATCACATTAGCATTACAGTGCTGATATAATTCATTCAAGAACTAGTGGTGTGTTATTGTAACACCGGCTTCCAACCCCATGTAAACAGTTTCCCTAGGCATAAATGCAGGACAATGTAATTACGTGTTGTGTGTACATATATATTATAATACAACGTTATAGTTTATACGTAGTAAGTGCCTGAATTTTCTTTACACCTCAAGAAGATCGCGGTGAACTCAGCTATATGGTGATATAATCCATTCCAGAGAGATAATCAGAGTCCTACCGGGCAGCAATCGCGTTCATTTATGGTACTCCGGGCTGCCTAATGTTCAATATTCTTAAGTCAAAACACCAGGTTATCTCTTCAAAAAAATTGTATTTTGAGATTCAGTGCATTCACATTATACCAGAGGTGACGTAAACTCGACATTCCAATCTGTCGCCAGCTTCGAAAGCTCTTTCTCGCTCTGGTCCGCTACTGTTTGGAATGCCTTATAGGCGTAGTTAGGTAGGGTACGGACGCGATAAGAAGCGGCGTGCAATCAGAACGCAGAACGGCAGAACGTGACCAAATTCTCTCTCCTCGTTGGCTGCCATGTGGCTGGGGGGTTTCTACGTTGCCACGTTCGTACAAACACACGGACAGGCTAGTCAGCTGTTGGCAAGCTCGGGCATTCTGGCAAGCATGAAACATTTTATCTTCCTGCTCTACACAGCAACCGAAAACCTTCACTGAAAGAACCTTTGTTGTGTTTTTATTATGGTACATTGCAAGCATCAGATACCGGCATCTTTTTATTTATGTTGTATCGTATCACAATTACCAACAAAAGAAAATGCGTCTTCTGGTATGAACAACACTCTGGCAAATCGTTCTCCTTTGATTTCATGCCGCCTCTTTTTGCCTTCTTTGTCACGCCGCGATTGTTGAAGCTTCAGAACGTACAATGAAATGCATTTCTTGAAAATTAGAGCAAATTACGTACAACTTCGTTTCGTTAACACGTTTTTAAATTATATTTTGAGGAACCTACAAAAATTCACCTCCAAAACAGAATTTTACAGAACTGAGTTACTGTATTACGGAGAAGAATTTATCAAGAACAAATCAATTGTGTGTGAATTGATTGATTGAGTTGGTGTTTTAAAGTCCACTTTATGCACACTACGGCTAATCTGGAATGGACCTACAGTTGGAAGTGGGATCCGAACCACTATGTGCCTCGACAGGGTATCAAACCCAGGACTACTTGATTACAAGGCGACAACACTTACCCTACCACTGTGCCATCGGGGAGGCACATGTGGGTGTGTGAAGTGAGATAATTTGGGAGCTATATGAGAATACAGGCTCCGCAATACAGAGTTCAATAAATTACAACGAAACGCTTGGCAATTGCTCGATTTCCTTAACATTAATGATACATTTGGTACATGTGTTATTAAGGCTTTGAGCTACCTGTATGTAAAAACATAAAAAATGAATGAAAGAACAGAAGTAGTAGTTAAAGAATCAGTTGTCTTTGCTTACCGGCTACCATTGCAGTGGCGCTATCCCAAGATCATCTTCATTGTTGGTTGGTAAAGGAACATCTTCATCTGAGCTACTACTGTCACTGCTGTCTTCCCGCCCAAGTGAAATTACAAAATCCTCCATTTGCTGCTCTTCAACTCCCTCCTTTTCCCATGCTTCGGAAATAATCTTCCTTGTGTGTTCTATAGCCGAACGCCACCTATCTGCTGTCACATCCCCGATAGCCTGTTCTGTCAATTGCAAAATTTTAGACGGTGTAAAAGGTGGCAAAGTGTTCCTCTGTGCTACCGGCCCTTAGACCTGTGCCCAAATAAGTTCGATTGCATTGTACTTACAATGATAAGGCGGGAGACGGACCACCGTATGTCCCGCTTCTTCTGAAAGCTTGTCTATTCGATATATGGGGAACTGGGGTTTGTGTAACATAAGGAGCTGCAGTAGTTCAGCCTTCCTCATGTTTCTGTGGGCTCGCGAAAATCCTGAACTAGGTCAATCCGGCAACAGCGCGTCACTACCAGAGTGGGTGGTCCCACGCCGCTTGCTAGCGCGTCCCGACTGTAGGGGTGACTAAGCCCCCTCAGAACCAGCCATTAGCCCCCCCAAAGGCATGTGACATGCATAAAATAATTAAGGAGAGAGAAACGGCACACAAAAATTGGATAATTCTCATTAAAATTTCATGTGTTACTCTTGTGGTGTGGCAGGTACACTTGAGAAAAGAATTTCAAATTTTGCCCTGATGTAGAATTCAACGAAAGTTGAAGTGTTCCAAACAAGATTTCAAAGAAAATATATCACTGTCATTTCTTTTCATCTTCCATCTTGGAGTGCTAGGTAAATATTGTTACATTCAAACAATAGCGGCGTTGCATCCAGTGTAGCCTTTCAACAATGAGTTCCTACAATTGTTTTTTTTCGGACATGAAAAAGTGAAACCGTCATTGTAGAGAGTTAAAGAGAATAGCAGTTTTGACAGGGGAAAGGCATCAGTTCAAAGAAGTGAATTTAGTTTTTGTGGATTTGTATTGCGTGCGTGTGCGAGACATTTAAAGATGTATGCCTAAATGCCGCGTGAATGTGTAGCGATCCTGTATAAGCGATTCAATCGATTGAATGGTGATCACTACAGTTCATTGGCGAAATCACTCTTTTCGAAGTCTTTTGTGTGTGTTGCACCGCGTCACCAACTTGTATGTAGATGTGCCTGGTATATTTGGATTTTTAATTGCATGAAGGCGGTGCAGTTGAAAGTTGTGTTAAACTCTCCTGGTGACGGGTGAATCTTGTGGATCGCTTCTAGGCATGCTGCTCTAGGAATCTCTTGTATCTCTTGGAGTCTCTAGATAGATTCACTCTTCTGGAGGCAAAAAGAAGCTTATTTGTTGTTTCAAGTAACCCACAGGAAGATTATCGTGGAAGGATATTTGCTTATGCTGGTTGCATAACAGCACCCATCATCTTTTGGAGATTGGAAATTGTTGGAGAATCATTATTTGATGTTCTGCTCATACTGTTTGTGAAATTAAAGCACAGATGGTAGAATTACCATTCCTTTTAATAGAGAGTTTATTAATAGTAAACGTCAGGCGTCGAGCAAACAAGCTTAGACTATTGAATTCCGAGAAGAAATTTAAAGAATGCATAGGCAAAGTGATCACATAAAACCTGCTTCGAATGTCATACTCGGATTTCTTTTTAAGTCACTTGGCCAGGGTTATATAAAAGTTATGGTACTAGTTTACTATTGGGGTGACACCTATAAATAATTTATTTCGCACTTTTTTACATTGCTAACGTACTATTTTGGAATGCGGAACATTTCCTAAAGTGAAATAATGCATTTCTAAGTAAGATAATGTCTATTTCTTACATTTACGAGTACTTACTGTTACTTGTTTTTTCGATTCTGCAACACACATTATGGCGATAGTGCACCGGTTCATCGCGCGTTATGCGAGTGTTTTGTCAATTTATGTAGTGTTGCAACCTTGTTCACCGGAAAATACCTACTTTCGTGCCCGGATTTGAAATTATGCTAATACCTCGCAAACCATTGACGTTAGCCTCACAAACCATTCACGTTAGCCCCACAAACCATTCACGTCAGCCCCAAAAACCATTCACGTTAGCCCCACAAACCATTTTCCGTAAGGTTAGGTTAGGAAGCATAGTTAAAAAAAAAATTAAATATTAAAAATACTCGACACGTCATGTTCTAGTGAAAACACGGTGAGTTTGAAACACTGATTACGGGGTTTACGTCATCTAACACTCGGAACATTCTGCTCTCGTGCAGAAAGCAAATGGCGGCATCAGAAGCAGCGTGTCGGATAGAGATTTTCGCAGAAAACAACATGTATTAGCATTAAAATGGTTAAAAACTAAATTCACGAAATTCCACAACGCTACACAAAATTATTTCCGTAAGTACTTTCTTCTGTAAATTTGAAGAAATCCGTCACCCCCATAGTAAACTGTTACCAAAAGTTATTTGGTCAACGATCCTCATTTAAGAGTCTAGTTTTCAGGATGATTAAATAATATTTCGCCTATAGATAGCAACATTCTACATCCTTCATGCTATCGTTTATTAGTGCATGTTCTTTTGTTTAATATTTTGTTTCATTCAGACCTTCTTTTCAGGCACAAATGGTAATTATTTTAATAAAAAAATTAAGTTATCATGAAGCCTACATAGAGACCAAGAATAGAGACCTTTCGCGATAATTCAGTAACTCGCGAGGTTCTCAATTTTGTAATAGTCTGTAATTCTTCATTTCCTTAATTCACTTCTTCAATTGACATTCCTGAAGATCCGAAAGCGTCATAATACCTATAGCGTTCTAGTTTAGTGCACTTAATTTCAGTGTCTCATATGTAGAGTAAAGACGCCTAATATGAGACACATTTTTTTATGTGACAATTACAGCCAACAATGATGTAACAATGTGAATGTGACAAATGCATACAATGGCCAGACATGTTGTTGTTGAAATTCAATAACTAAAATTGCCCTAGAATGTTCTTAAAAAACATAGTGATACAAAATACAAAACTATGTAAAAATGAAGTTTGAGAAAATGGGGTCCTAATATGAGATACTACATTCACTTGCAAGTAAGTCATCACTGAAGTAAGCACTGTTTACTTCAATCCATACGATACATAACGCACATGAAGCACACTAGTCTTGGCACCCGGTCACTTCACCTGCATGCACATGAAGTGTCCAAAGTATCTTTTATCCATTTCTATGCAATATGACTCCAATGCATCTTCAATTTCTGGTGGAAGAACTGGTTTTCTGCTTAAGGTGAGTAACACTAGTTGTTCAGGTGGTCTCGGGTCCTTTACATATCATAAAAATACTTTTGCCTAAATCAGAACATTCACTTAATCTCGATGTGCTGAGACATAAATCTAAGCTACCTTAATATGGGACATATCTCGTATTGGGAACCACTCACTGTCTCATATTTGGAGCATTGGTACACGAATAAACAACCGCCATATTTTCATTTAAATTTGCCATCACGAATCTTCAAAAACTGACAGCACATTGCTTGGTTCATTACCTTTAACTGTACATCAATGATTTTATGTCTCCCAATTAACTTACCTGCGAAACCCCCAATGTTTTCCACCTCTGCAAAATATTCTGCCTTGACAAAATGCTTCCAACACGTCCTACATCTACACTGTTCAACGATCACTGCACATTTTCTCAGAGACTAACAGAGTTGCCAAGTGCTATGTATCTGATGTGTCATTGATTGCCTGTGGCGTCACATATGCGAGATCGGCCGCTATCTCATATTAGGGACCATCCTCATATTAGGCGTCTTTACTCTATCTATACATATAAAAATACACATTATTTCGTTAACTTTTTTTTATACATCGCTGCTCATTAAATGTTGGCAAAACTTATATATTGCTGTTCATTCTCATTTGGTTTCTGATTTGCCAATAGGCGGTATTGGACTATAATCTGAATCAACGAAACAGAATGGTATTGGTTTCTGTTCAATTAGATATTAAGCACAAGGGCACCCACAGAGGGGTGGAGATATATGTAGAGACTTCACACAATTAAAATTTTGAAATTGTAGCGTGAAAACATGGACGAAGGGTGCCGTGAAAGACAGCAGATTAAGTGCCTATGCAAATTATCCTAGTGGTGGGGATGCTATATGAAAATTCTCTTAACTGGGGGAAAGCATCACCCCACCTTTCCTCAACTTTAAGTACTGCAACCCCCTGAGAAGGATCCTGCCGGCGTCCTTGATTAAGTATAATTAATTGATTAATCTATAGATTGTTACGAATTAACATCCAATTGTAAGTATGCATAGTATATTGGTAAAATAGAAGATTTGCATGTGAGGATTAAATGAATTGAAACTAATTACAGCCTACTAAATAGTATTCTGGGAAGCAAACATTTATAAGATTATTAAGATAGCAAACCAACTAAGTTCATCCCCTCTCTCCTATCTAAGTTCAACTTAAAGTTTTCTTTACGAATCTAGTCGCAAGTGGTTCTCAGTTGTAGTAAAATTAGGAAAATTCGAAGTTTCGTTGCATAGACATGAAGGAAATTTAAATTTTTACAATTCCATTATCTATGTAGATTGTGCTTTTAAATACCTTGCAGCATTATAATTTGCTCCGTTCCATGAGCACAGGATTAACCATTAATATTATCACATATTAAAATTATCCCTTCGTTATTCTAAAGAAGAAATGTCTCTTTAATAAATTTGCAACCATCTATAATAGCGTATTTATTTATTTTAACAATTCCATTTCCTTTGGATAAAATGATGTGGGGATCACCTGTCTCCCAAGGAGAATGCCTGTAATGATTTTTGTAATGGATAAAAGTATGAATAAAGTTAGCCTCAGCTAGCCCTCCCCCCCCCCCAAACCGGACGGGCAAAACTACGCCCATGCTTACCGGGTGATATTTTATTTGCTACCTCGATCAAACACTTCAAAGAAAAGATCATACCATACTTACTGAAAAAACAACGATTAAGTCACTCCTCATATGGCTAAACCCCCAAAATATCCATACACCCGCCTGACATCACGATTAATGCGTATTGTCTACACTTTTCTTTACTTTCTTAGATATGATTTTGAATTATGTACAGGGTGGCTCAAAAAGTCACTTAACACCCCCGGTACAAGGCCACTGCAGCTCGCAACATGGAAATGGTGATGATCAATCGTTGCCAGGCCAAGGGGGAACCACATTGACGCCACCCGCATGGTCGGCGACCATCTTGATGACCGATATCTTGAATTCAACTTCAGAAGGACTTTTCATTTAATGGAAACGTCACACTGTAATTGTTCGCGACAACCAGTCATAATGCGCAGCTCTTCGTGGATGTATCCGATTAAAATCGTGTGCAATAGCTTGCGAACTTCTCTCCCTAGACGTCACTTTGTTCTTGATGCGTTACCGATGCGCTAAACAAATTTTAAGGCATTTTCTAACACCTCAAAAAGGAGCAATGGTACAATAATTCAGTCATAACTTTTTACTGGTTAAAGATACGTCGAAAACACCTTCACCATTGCATTTCTCTTGAAATTCTAGCCTGCTTTGATATATCATATCACCCCCTTCCCACTTAAAATTCTGAAGTTGAATTCAAATTGGCGGACATAAAGATGGCCGCCGTCCGTGCTGGTGGCATCACTGTGGTTCCCCCTTGGCCTGGCAAACGATTGGTCATCACCATTTCCATGTTGCGCGCTGCAGTGGCCTTGTACCGAGGGTGTTAAGTGACTTTTTGAGACACCCTGTATGTGTGTGTGTAAATTGGTATGTGTGCTTCTAATTTTTAGTTGTTTTTTTCATATATTTCATTTATTCTAAACAATTTTGTTTAATGCTCTTCACATGTAATACATTGGAATACCTTGTCCTGAGTTAGGTTCACCCTTAGGCTGAACCTCACTCAGTAGAAAATAAAAAGACTATTGTATTTCCTACTTGTTTCATTTCAACGCCCCCTTTTCTGCGTCTGGCGAATCCGGCCCTCTGTTCGTGGATGTCCATTTGCTCTTCAAGAGCGAGGCGACAGCGTGGAAGGAACAGAGGAAAAGGAAACGAAAGAGAATTGAAAAAAGAACAACAAAGGAACGATCACAAAATTAAAATCCCTTAAAGGTTCCGTAATCGCCATCGACGGTTTGGAGAAATCCAATAGAGCTAATGCGAAGCTCCGTTCCCTCGGATAGCTTCGGGTTTAATTTAAACCTCCACAGCGCGTTCCGGCTTTCCACTTGAATTCAAATTGCCATTGCAGACAGCCGTTCGACGGTCGTAGAGGAGAATGAATGTTTAGGGAACGGAGAATGCTTTCCAAGATCGAATGGGTACACCCGCGAAACACCGATTGCAGAAAAAGGACCAACAAATTGAAAAGAAGCTAATACCTTTCCGTCTCAGTTGCGGCATGCCAAGTCTAATTTTCTGTAAAAATGGCTTCGTGCAAATGTTTTGCTGATGGTGTGCACCAAACTCGAAACTCATCGAATCAAGAGCACGTGTTGAACATGTAATTGTGGCTACTTTCAAGAAATCGTGTTTTAGTTGTCGAATTCATGTTTAGTGCCCCAAACAGAACGGCTGCTGATAATATGTATCTTTTCAGGCACTTCGCTGTGTATTTTCAACATACAGTAAAACCTCGTTAATTCGGCCCCCGTTAAGCCGGACTTCGCTTAAGCCGAACAGGCCAAAGGCCCCAAAAAAGCAGAATGCAAGGTTTTAAATGTGGCTAGAAGTCAACAAGAGAACTTCCAAAAGAAAAAGCAGGCAACCACTGATGAAATTCTCTTTTCCGCAGACTTTGTACTGTACTGTATAGTGTATTTAGGCCTATGCCCTTTAAATACACCATAATAAACGTGTTTGTGTTGCTATAAACGGAGTTTTAATGCACTTTCTACTGTTCTTTTAGGTTATTTAAGTTAATCCGGACTTTCGTTAAACCGGTCAACTTATCTCCCCATTAGTCCGGATTAACGAGGTTTTACTGTATTTGTGTCATTTAAAACATTTTGGGTTACATTTGTAGAATATTATACTCTAGTCCAGTGGTTCTCAAACTTTTTTTTCTCACTATAGTCTTAACTAAACGTCTAATGTACTCCACCAACATAGGCCTAACTTGGCGGGGGCAAAGGGGGGGGGCACTTGCCTCCCAAAACTTTTCAAGTTTGTTAAATTTTACAACTTAAGGAGACTTTTGTTAACATCCTAAGACCTGAGGAGCTAAGTAATAAATATTAATATTTATGATTTTGCAAATGTAACCCCCCCCCACCCACAAAAGTGAAGCCTCACGTTCGTACCCCCCCCCCAAAGTTAAGTCCCAAGTTACGCCCATGCCCACCATACATTTTATCCGAATAGTGAGTTTTGGAGAATTTTTTGGCTGCCTGATTGGTGGAGCGTTTTTGGTATGTTGGAGGCGTGTATCTGCAATAAAGCAAAATTGCATTCGGGCTGTTTGTGGAAATACGGTAAACAAATCACACGTTTATTATTTTATTGGGTGTTATCCTATCTTTATGATTAATTACAAAAATAAAAATGTGAAACACATGCATGCTAAGTAGTACATAAAAAACTTTAATTTCCATATATTTTTTTCAGAGTTATTGAAAAAAGTAAAGAACAAAAATAAGTTTGTAAACAAACTGTCAAGCTCAATTTTGGAGTTTTCATTGTAAATCCTCAGAGTTTCTAGGGAGAAGGATGTGCCTGCATAGCCTGACAGTTTCTTGATGTCTGGTTGGGCACTTGAAACTTTCAAGCAGAGACTCGGCTCCAAATTTAGTCTATTATTGATTTCGAACGAGTATTTTATTTCAAAACATATGAAACAAAGATAAGAGTGCCAGTGACATTTTTCTTCCGAGATGATCGCATGTCCCCTTCAAGTCGTTCATGTACCCCTGGGGGTGCGCGTGTAACGGCTTTGTCAATAATCCTGACAGTATGACGCATTTCTGAACATTTGTGGTTGACGACCAACCTTTATGTTAACATCTAAGAAAAATTGATAGTGAAGAGATTGAAAAAGTTAGTAATATTGAATGTAACAATTTATAAGTTACATACTAAGTATTTTTCAGTGTTTTAATGCGATTAACGTTGAAAATCTTAATATTTGTGGAAATGTGTAGGTGTCTTAAGAAAGAGGAAGATAAAACTTGAAACATATCTGAATTTTGTTATTTGTGAAAGTGAAACACATTTTTCTCTGCATGCGTAGAGGTTAGTGTAATCTAAGTAGTTGTGGTTCCTTGCCGTGTTAAGCAAAACCCGAGAAGTCCGATGATGCGAAATAAGCTAACTTAGGACATTTAAACTCAAGTATAAAGGTGCATGTCACGCGTACCACAGTTTGAGAACCACTGCTCTAGTCTAATATCAGAGCTACAGCTTAAAACAGACCCTTAGAAGTCGAGATCAGACTCAGAGAGTGGTGTCAAGTCTCGCATCATCTCGAATAACATCCAAGGACACCCTCGCGATTTTTTCTCGGCCCGGGGGCGTTCGGTAGGGGCAGAGTAAGATGTCAGTCATAGAAACTTTTGTTATTGTTGTTGCTATTATTTTTATTACTTTACAAATCATAAAATTCCAATTGAATTGAAAATACTCTGGTGTTATATGCAAGTTCAGACTCGAATCTATATTTATATAGAAACTGGAATCGCCTTGCTTCTCTTTCAAAAACATCTATCACTTTGTTGATGAACAGTTCTATGTCGTTTTGTACAGTCACGGACACTTCTGGGTTGTAGTGATTCGATTGAAAGTCAATGGGATCATTACAACCCAGAAATGTCCGTGGCTGTACTTTTTTCGCAATACACATACATCACTTAATCTACCATTACGTCACTTAATCTACCATCCTTCATGGCCCTGATCCATGTTTGTACATTCCGAAGGGCACTGTAAAGAAAAAGTAATAATTCAAAATGGTGAATTATCATGGTCAGATCCCGACTTCCAGAAACGATTCTCTTCTGGTTTGGTTTGAGTTGCAGTTTTAAGTCCACTTTATGCACAGTAAGGCTAATCGGGACTGGACCTACAGACCTACGATTCTCTTCTTTTCTTAGTCGCAAACTGCCGAGGAATTCCAAAGGATCTTATTTAAAATAGGTTAATTTTTAATATTTTCTGCACTATAAGTGTCTGAAATTTTACAAAACTAACAGTTTTTATTCTAGAAGTGCATAAATATTCAATTGAAGGGGAAATAGTGTATACAATTCACCACATCGAGAAATTTCGAAAATTTCCCACCACGAAAGCTTGCCGACCTGGTCGGGAAATGGGGATTTTTTTTTCAGTCCTGAGCGTCAGAATTATTTTCTTCTCAATCACATCGTAACGATCTGTATAATCTTTGAAATGTAAAGTACAAAGAACTCCGAACCCCACATATTTAGTCATCACCTTTCCAGACAGGAAATAGCTAGAAACATATAAGGTCTTGTCAGACATTGCCGACCTTACTTGATCGCCATCGTTGTAAGCAGGTGTTAACAATTGCAATCAAGGAAGAGACTACAGGTAACTGAATCGGCATTATTTAGTAAATTCGATAGGAATAAATGCCTGGGAGGACGGGCGTCAGTGGTCAGTTTTAGAACGAAGATTGAGAGGAGAATTACGAGCATTAGATGGAGAGAGGGAGAAGTACGGTTGGAGGAAGAACGTGTTAATGCGAGTCAGACTCTTTTGTACAGTCACTACCATAACTTCTCGTGGCAGATCTTCAGCTGCTGTGCAGAGACAGGTATACCTTTCCAATAGCCATGTTGATCCATCTTTGGGGGTTTAGAACTCATGTGTTGTGTTTTGCCATTCATATGTGTGTAGTTAATATCTCTCGCACCTTACCACCAAGCTTACCATGAATAGCGAGTTGCTCCATAGTCGAGGATAAATGATCAGTGAGCTACATCAACCCAGTTCGATCCCACATAACGAAGGGTAGGTACGTGGTGAGAGATGCTGGTTTTAGCACGTTATCTATTCTCGTAGCGTCCCTGCGAGTATGTTAAGACATCACAACCAATGTTTTACCGTCCCGCACACCCCTAGTTACGCAGTCAACATAACTCTACGTAATATCTCTTGTGAAAACGTTCTCTTGTTATTTTGTTGGACATTGCAGTTAATTGCTGCAACTGACAGCCTGTAAATCGCAGAAAACAATATTCTTTGTAATAAAATATCATTACAATTTCACCATTGGAATCACAGGAACTTTCTCCAGATATCTCGGGGGAGATAGGGGAGGCGGTAACCTCCTGCGGGCGCCTTTGGTAGCATCCCAAGGTCCAGAGACTTCTTGAGAAACTCTCGTACAATTTCCATTTCTATGAACCTCTGCGTTCAATCAAATAAACAGGAAGCACAAAAAAAATTCCCCCTGAGATCACAAAAGAAATTACAAAAAAGCGAGCCCGATTAAATAGAACAAGCGAAGCACAATAGTTTAAAACATGGCGATTTAGGAAAATAAGAAAAAGAGAATTAAAAAACAGGTTGGAAAGCAATTGAAAAGCAAAAGGGGAAATAGAATTTTAAAAAAGAGAAAAGGAGAATTATTGGAACAAATAGAAAAAGATAAAGGAATGATATAATAGCACGCAAGCAAAGTTTTCAACAAAATCTCAAGAACCTTCTTGACTTCGTGGTTGCTGGGGAACACAATTCAAGTCAAATCAATGTTAGGGAAGTTGGCAGGGGCTGAAGGCAGAAAAGCTGTGCGTATTTCTTCCTTCCATGTAGCTTCTTTTTCGTGAATCGGTTTCCAGAATACTTGGTAAACAATTCCGTTGAGAAAAATGCGAGAAAATAAAAACTATGGCTTCCTCAAGTACTTTTTGAATTTATTCAACACTTCCTCACAAATAAGACCAGTTTCAGACACGATTCCGTTAGTCAAAACAAGTACCGTTATTTGATCGCCGTTTCAGCCCATGTCAATTGTAGATATACTGTATATCAAAAAGGTACTAGAGTAGGCTAATAAGGATAAAATTCGGTAGACTAAAAAGATGACAACGAGTAGCATGGGGATTATCAACTGGCGTATTGGGTAGCGTAATTATTTGTGAATTCAGATTTTCACCTGTTACTTTCCACCAATTACATACCTGATACCATGTTTGATTCAAATCTTACTTTCGATAAACACATAGGGCATATAATTAGTGAAGCGTTCAAGAACCTTTGTGTTTATTTTTAGACAGGGGAGTAATTTTCAGAGTATTGAGACACTATAATTTTGTATTATTCACATTGATTGATTGATTGATTTGGTGTTCTAAGTCCACAGCAAGCACAGTAAGGCTAATCGGGACTGGACCTACAGTTTAAAGTTGGATACGAACCACTATGTGCCTCCACCGGGTATCGAACCCGGGACCCCTTGATGACAAGGCGACGACGCTACCACTGCGCTATCGGGGAGACCCCTATTATTCATATGTACGATCAAAACTCGAATATGCATCTTTTATATGAAATACAGATACAGAAAAATACAGTGAAGTAATTGAAAAAGTCCAATCAAGATTTCTTAGACTTTTAAAATAGAAACTTCGAAAAGTTTACCCCTCATTTGAACACTATGACAACCTAACATGTGAATGTCGGTTTACAAAGCTGCGTCATAGGAGAACGTTACAGGAAATAGTATTATTGTGGAGGTTGTTAAATCATGAAGTAGACCCTGAACATCTGCTCTCCCAGATTAATTTTCGAATTCAATCTACAAAAACTAGACGCAAGGATGAACTTTTTCTTCTCATAAAGGCTAAATCGGAAATTTTAAAGACATCTCCCTTAAGAAGAATGTTCAATAACGTACTAATCAAGAATAAGACCATTGACATCTGTTCTATGAACCTAAGGGAACTCAGTAAAGCCACTATTAACACACTGACCTTAAATACATAATTTGTTTATGAAATTGTACACTAAAAGTTGCAAGCATGATTGATTGATTGATTTAGTTTATTTTACTTCGCGTTTTGTGCCTCTTGGCTAATTTGCGAAGATGGGGATGAGTGATGAAATGATGAAACTGATGAATGGACATTCACAAACAACCAAGCCCGACCGGGATTCGAACCCGGGACCCTTGGCGTCGCAGCGCGATGTGCTAACCACTCGGCAAAAGTTGCAAGCACAAACAGGGTTTTCCAAATGTCCTTCCCACATTCAAATTCACTATAACTTTGTAACGAACAGAGATATTTAAGTGAAATAAAGTTAAAACAGCAGTTTTAACTGGTAACACTGCGCATCTGTCGTCCTCATCGCCACACCTCCAACTGGGCACCATTCACATCGATGCATTCCTGCAATCTCGTCCTGAATCCAAAATTCCCACGATGACTGCAGATATCCTTGCTCTGAGTTTGAGGCACAAACGCATGTGATATTCAGTCAAACCTTACCGGATTTGTTTCACCTCCGAACAGCGAGTAGGAGATGAATGGTGAAAGTACAACTCACACTAGTCAAGTCACAAGAAATAACAGTCTATTTTATAGAACATTGATGTATTAATGCACTAAAACACATATAGAAGCAACAGCCAGCTTACATCGAAGATAGCACACGAAAGAACAACCAATCTTGAACAATGTCCGCGACACTGACTTTTTCCGCAACCGTCTCCTCTCAGTCCATCATTGCCACTCCGAGTGTTGCCAGATCCAATTCCAAATTATTTTCTCTCTTTACATCTACAATATTACTAAGACAAAAAGTAGTATAACCTATCTGGTTATAAGGTCATCCAGATCTCTTGGCTCATCCGCGTGCACTTCGGTTTTGACATATGTATCCACACAGCCAAAAGTCACGCGGAGCTAGGACTGGCGACCTTGCGGGCGATGATGTGGGTCCTCTGCAGCCAATACACCAATACCTCTTGAATTGAAGCATCTTGGAATCATCTGATCGCTCGCAGTCACGTGATCCTCTCAACGCGCAATGTTGCCAGGAAAAACTTTAAAGACTGCTGTGTAGTACAATCTTTATTTCACTGAAATATCGCTGTTCGTTACAAAGTTATAGTGAATTTAAATGTGGGATGGACTTTTGGAAAACCCTTATTACAGAAAAATATATGTAACTGTATTCATATTGTTTATAAACTCCGTAATTAGGTATATATCTGTTGAGTTCAATAAATAAATATATAAACGTTACTGCTGCTGGCAGAATGATGACTCTGGATGGTCTGGACTGAAGCCTTCTCAAAGTACGGCTGATGAAAACTCCAACATAGAAGTCAGTTTTCAACAAGTTATTTTATTTACCAAATATTAATAAAGCAAACCATTTCCAATAATGAAGCCAGTTGGGACATCTAGTATACGAAGGTCAACCCGGTGTAGGGATGGAGGAAGCACTTTTCTTTGGGGGGAGTATACCTACATGGACTTGGTGAAGAACCGCCTCAAGCCAAGCCCCTAATCATTTAAAAATGAGACGGAAAACGCGACCCGGTTCTGGAAACGAAAAAAACAATTGAATAAGATTGAATCTCGAACTCCCATGATTTCATCATAATGGCATAATATTAATACATTAATAATAATATTCGAACAAACAACAGATAAGCTCTACAAAATATTAGAATCATACCAACATTCAATTCATTTTTAACAAATTTCTGTACAGCGAGAAACTTATTTCTAGCAGACTTCAGTTAGTAAATTTTATGCAGGTGAATACACAAGGTGTATCGTTTGCACTCTAGGTTTTGTTAAACTGCTATCGTACACATTGATTGAATTGATTAATTTGATTTATTTGACTTCGATTTTCTGCCACTTTTAGCTAATCGCGAAGATGAGGATGAATAGTGATAAGATAAAATGAATGAAACGACAACCACGGACGACACAACACAAAACACGACAAAGGATTACACTGGCTATGAGTAAAGACGCCATCGCCTCGCTGGTCTGTAATCTACGACGTATGACTTTATCAACAATGGGTAAAAGGTACCACCCTTTCTGCGATGCGGACAAATTTAAAAACAACAATCGGGTAAAAGCTTTAACAAGAGACTAAAGGAAAGTATTTTACTATATTGTGTACCCCCTCTCCCACTTTGGAACTTTTCTGGATCCGCCACTGCGGAAAACGGGATTAGGCGAAACAGGAATTCCCGTCGGTTCCTGAAAAACTTTAAACCCCGTTCAAGCGAGGCCGCTAAGAAGCGAGGAAGAGATTTTAACAAGCAGGAGTGTGCGATTCGTTTCTGACGGACCTCTCTCTAAAAACCTCCCCTCGCAGGCCTGCTGTTATAATCGGCCCGGAGACGCCGAAAATAAACAGAGAAGCTAACCCAAGAACGGCTGAAGGTAATGTGTTTTACAAAGTGAGTTACGGCCAAATATTACTCCCTCCTCCTCGGACTATCCATTATCCACCGTTTCATGGCTCTAGAGATAATGCTATCAACCTATTATGCTCGATGAAGAACTGTGACGCGCTGGTGATATCATCACATTTAGTCCTAATGGATGGGCTTAAGCTGGAGAGAGAATAACGCTTGAAGAATGATGGGGGGAGGAGACAGAAAACGAGAATTTAAGAAAAGAGGACGATTCCGGAGAACGTGATCGTGTTTTAATTTCTGCAATTATGGAGGAAAAATTGCAGAGCACTGTCTGAGAGGGTAACGGTATACTTTTTCAGGACTTTTTCTGTGCAAATGAACCCTCCCTCCACCCTTCTCCCCCTCTGGTGTCCTGTGAAGAATTTTATTTCTTTCCTTTACTAGAGAGAATAATATAATTGAAAGGAATCTCCCAAGGATTGAAAAGCTTTCATTCTTTTATCTCCTTGTTCGTTTCTTCCGGAAATGTTTAAATGTCTTGTCACGTAGTCGCACTAAAGTGAATATTACCTGCACAAAGGCGCGAATAAGATTGAATAAACTGGAAGCTTGAATACGCTGAGATGCTTGCAGAATCGGATTTATTTCCGCAATTTCTCTGTGCGAGTCCGGTTGACGAGCCTGCTAAGAGCGCAGAGCTTGAGCGGAAAGGCGTGCGATTGGCGCTGGGCTGAGATGACGTCAGACGCTCGCCGAGATCTACGCTTGTGATAGGAAGCTTCGAGAGGTGCGACTCGCACTAGGGCTTCTAATGAAGAATAACCAGGGATTGTGAAAACAATCGTGCTTTATTGTGGACGTCAGTAAGGAGGGTGAAGATGAGGTTTTGATTCACTCCTCCCGGAATAAAGAAAATGTTTACTCTCACTGTCTCTTCTATCTGAATCACCTATCCTCTTTGAGTTATGTTTCCTCTTCAAGTCTTTCTTGTCTTCTTTCGTCAGTCTTCGTAAGTCTTTCTTCATGTCTATACTCTGTCCCAGGAATCTGTAGAGCAAGGCTACGCATTCCGGTAGAGAAGGAAAAAAAAACAGTAAGCAGAGCGAGCCAGTGCGGCTGGCGCAAACGGCTGGTAGCTGCAATCGTGCTATTCCCCACCTTTTGCGCAGAGACTGTGACTGACCCAAAGATGTTAATTTATTTCATGTATTACTTATTGTTTAATTTTGCGTTTAACATGCATTATGATATTTATGTTGTTATCAATTACTATTTTGTTATGTTTCAAAAACGTTGTAGAACTAATAAGATGTATAATTAATTATTGATAATGTGAAATTGCGATGTATAAATTACTATACATATTTTGAGCTTAGCAACGAAAAACAAAAGAAAGTAGTAGATCAATAAGTGAAAAATATATTGAAGTTATATATAGTGACGTCCGAGTTTTCTTTGAATTTAACAAACTGTAAGTAGATTTGGAAAAAGATAAATACTAGGATGTTTCGTTGAAGTACAAGTAAAAGGCTTGCTTCAATAATTTGGCGCCTACAGCCAGGATTGAAAAAGAAAGGACAATCTTCTGATGCGTGGTGAGAAGTTTGCGCAATGGTAGTTATAGACTTTTAAATTTTATTTTGTCTTAGATTTGCAATTTGTTGAACATGTTGTAAAGACAAAATTGGCGACCCTAAATATTGTACTCAAGATTGTTATTATTCTGTGCAGTCATGGCAGATAAAACTAAAGAAACGAAGCCTAGACATTCACGTAGGCTAAAGTCTAATGTTGCATATGAAGGAAACTACTTAAATAGTAGTAATTCTCACGATGGTGACATTTGTGATGTACAGTCAGGTAAGATTGAAGGAGTGGCTTGTTGTGATAAAATCGATAATGACCTGAGGCATGTGCAATGTTTTGATTGTCATTCGTGGTATCATGTATCTTGTTTGAAGCTTTCCGTTACACATTGGACAATTTATTCTACCACGAAGGAAAGATACTGTTGCAACAAATGTGATCCCAGTTACGATCCTTATCAATTGCCAGCTTATTTGGAAAGCATAAATCCTAATTTAAATGACATACTAAACAGCATTAGAAGCATACAATTAGCTGTTGTAAGTTCTAACCAAGAACTTAGGACTCAGTTTGAGCAGTCTAATCAAGAACTTAAGACTCAGTTTGAACAGTCTAATCAGGAACTTAAACAGTCTAATCAGGATCTCAAACAGTCTAATCAGGAACTTAGATCAGAATTAAATCTGTCTAATGAAAATATTCAGGTTAAACTTGACGTTATATCTTTAAAACAAGCTGAATTATCTAGTGCACATACACAGTTATCTTCACAGCTTGATGTCAAATTTGAAGCTGTTAATCATGATATTAGTCATGTTAACAATCGGCTCAATATTTTAATGTCTGAATTTAAGGACAAAATAGATGCGGTTAGTACAGCGTGTTTACAATCAACTACAAGTCTTGAATCTGTGTTTGATAATAAATGTCGTAATGTTGATGTCAAACTATCTGAATTTGAAAATGTACAATTATCATTGAAAGAACACGTTCTTGATTATGACCAACGTTTAGATAATCTCAATTCAAATTGTAATGAATGCTCTGCTAATATAGTTGATCTTATATCTAGAGTCACTATTTTAGAAAGTAAAAGCGATGTTAATGCTGATGTACATAAGCATATTTCTCATTGTACAGAAAGGTTCCAACAGTTTAATTCCCATATTGAAGGTATAGAACAAAATATCAAAAAGCTTCAAGCTGATGGCAAGGATTTAACAGCCAAGGTTAACGATAATGATGAAGGTAGCGTAGCCCTTACACATAATTCCTCTGCTCATAATTCTGTTGTTACAAATAGTAATAATAGAACAAAATCAATTGCTGTGGATAATACAGAATCTAATACATGTAGGAATGGAAAAACTCAGTGTGATGTTGTACTCAGTACTTCGTCTAGTGATGTATCAGATGATTCTTCTAGGACAGTTTCCGGTAAGAAGAATGTTACTAACACTCGTGCCCGTAAACATGTCCGTTGGAAGCACAAGTATAATAAATCTGTAAGATCTAGCTCTGAAGAAACTTCCGTAAAGAAATTCCGAAGTGACGACTCAGAAGGTCCATTCCAAAAACGAGAGTTAGGTGCTGAGAAATATAACTACACTAACGCTTGCTATCAACTGTTTGGTACAAATTCACATCCTACTTCTAGTTTTGTGCTTACTAAGAATAATGACAATGTTAGTAATGTACATAATAATCCACATTGTCATCTGGATCAAAGCGGTAATTCTCCTTGTATGTGGTGTGAATTTTAATCCACAAATTTCAGAACCTAACCCACAAAATGATTGTGTTAGTAATATATATCGTGATGCAAGTGTACCATGTTCAGTTTCGAACAATCACGATGATCCTCATTCTTCTGTAAATGGTTCGAGATTGCATAACTGTAGTAACACAGGGTTAAACGGAGCAAATCATATTTGCTATAATCGACCGTATAGTTTGAGAGAAAGAAGTGATCATCCTATAACTAGAAATACATGCAATGGAGAAGGAAATGCAAGAAGTGGACGTTTAAAATTAAGTGAATTATCTCAATTGCCTAAGTTCTCGGGAAAGATAGAGCAACAATCAGCTAGAGAATATATAGAGCAGCTGGATAATATATTAAATGTTGTAGGAGTGCCAACAGAAATGAAACTGCAAAGTATTCAACAATGCTTCATTGGGAGAGCTGGTTATTGGTTTCGGACTCATAAATATTACTTTAATTCTTATGATCAGTTTGTACAAGAATTCATTAATCAGTTTGCTTCTTCGGAAGTTATCCAATCACAACTCTCCGTATTGAGGAATCGCAAATACGATCCCAGTGTACATGGCAGTTTAGAGACTTTTGCTTTAAAAACTCACTCTAGTTATTGTAATTTGGTTGAAAATCCTCAAGATATAGATGTTGTGCAGTTAATACTTAGCCAATTACCTGATAATATTGCCAATCACATTACTTGTCACGAAATTCGTTCAGTAGATCAACTGACTAGCATGTTAAGAAGATTAGATGTAATAAAATTTAGTAGAAAGGGGCTTGTTGTTCTTCCTAATGAAGACAACGAACGTGAAAATATTCCAAAGATTTTTAAGAACTCTGAACAAAATAGAGGCAAGTTAAATGTGCGGCAAGTTAACGTTCGACGTTCGAAGACCACTAGTGTTTGTACTCAGACTCCAACTAGTAGTGAGTTAGAAGCCGATGCTGTTATCAATCAAGGTTACGAAAATAGGCAGGGAAACAATCTTCCAGGTCGATATTTCAACAATTTTAGGCGAACCTCTAATAATAATGGATATCATGGAAATTTTACTGCACGAAACAATTATAATGGCTTCAGATCTAGAAACGGAGGACAATTCCGAAATAATTACAGGCAAAATAATTCTCGTTCATCTACAGGACAATTTAATGATGAAAATTTGCTCAATCAATCGCGATTCTATTACATGAATGAAAATCGCAGTGCTAATAATAATACAATGCCATGTCAGTGTTTTCATGCAAATTCAAATTCATTAAATTCTCAACCTGAAGCAGCAGGTTTAGTATCACAAACTAATTCTGATTCTACAAGAATGGCAAATCATGAACAAAATACTTCGCAAATAAATCAAGTACAAGGTTCTTTACCTTTAACACAAGTTCCCGTGAGATGTTAAATTAAAAGGTTGGGATGATTTACTTCAAGCAAGTTTTTCTTTTTGTACAAGGGCAAACTTTTGCTTAAAATGACATCAAGAAATGTATTTACTAATTATTTTCACTTTAATTCAAAGAAAGGTGGAATATTTTAATCTATGCATATTCAATGTAACTTATGATGTTGGAACTTCTTTCTATTGCTACGAGAATTGTTGCTGCATGCAAGTAAGAATGTGAATGTACATTCTGTTTCTGCGCGATATTGTTTAAGAATTTGTTCAGAGAATAATATACTCTGCATATAAATAATTGATTTATGCCAATGTGTTGTATCTAGTAGGAATGAGAAATGTAATTATCCACTAGATTACATATGGTTATTATTTTATTTGAGAATTGATGTGTCTACAAAGTACATGAATAAATGTAGACAATACTTTTATGAAAGGCCATGGATGACCTGACGATGTGATGATTATCGTCGTCTAACAAGTTTATGTGTGCCCAAATAAGTATGATATTTGAAGAAACAGTCGCAGCATGATATTATTACTTGCAACTCAATTGGCAACTTGAGGTATTCGTTCAAGTAAATAAGTAATCATGAATAATTACGGAGTTTCCAACTAAGATAGTAATTTGGAAGATATAGAAGAAGGAATGAACTAAGTGTATGTTTTTCATTTCTTGATTGTCGTGTAAGTTACATCTATAAATTGCGATTGCTGAAGAAATTATCCAAGATTCAGTAAAGAAGTGAAGTAAGATGTTTAGAAGATTTTGAGAATTACATCGGACAATGAGAAGCTATAAATACAATTTCAGATGTAATAATTTATGTTCATGATTGTTTCCATTCAAGAATATTGTCTTTAGTTTAATGTACTGAATGCATGCAACTAAAACAAAATGAAGAATATGTCAGTCAAGTTTGATTCACGGAGATCATAGTGAACTGAATTAATATTGTTTGAAAAAAAAAATTATGTTGTAATTTAAAAATTCAATGTTCACAAGTTTGTAACTAAATGTAAAATTTTCGATATTTACAGAACTTAAATAAGTCGAAAATTTTCACCCGGAAGGGGTGCGTATTGTGACTGACCCAAAGATGTTAATTTATTTCATGTATTACTTATTGTTTAATTTTGCGTTTAACATGCATTATGATATTTATGTTGTTATCAATTACTATTTTGTTATGTTTCAAAAACGTTGTAGAACTAATAAGATGTATAATTAATTATTGATAATGTGAAATTGCGATGTATAAATTACTATACATATTTTGAGCTTAGCAACGAAAAACAAAAGAAAGTAGTAGATCAATAAGTGAAAAATATATTGAAGTTATATATAGTGACGTCCGAGTTTTCTTTGAATTTAACAAACTGTAAGTAGATTTGGAAAAAGATAAATACTAGGATGTTTCGTTGAAGTACAAGTAAAAGGCTTGCTTCAAGACATGATTTCGTTCGCTTGCCCCAGAGATTCCTGAGACAGAGTACTCTCTCTCTCTCTCTCTCTCTCTCTCTCTCTCTCTCTCTCTCTCTCTCTCTCTCTCTCTCTCTCTCTCTCTCTCTCGCTCTCTCATCTTCTCTTCCGTTCCCACCGACACTTATAATCCAAATGTCATTATGGCAAAACGTACAAAAAAAGAAATGTTCATTCTTGGAAATCAATGTTATCATTACCTATGGTCTTCTTCTTTCAGCCAAGTACTTATTCTGTGCCAACAGTACTTATCCGGTTAGAATGCCAAAAACTCTCAAACCTCCTGATTGTGCGAGGTCAGGTAGGGCCGGGTGTTGAAGAACCTCAAATCCCTGATCTGGTTGCTAAATATATATATCAAAATTTCACTAAATGCACAACATGTTTGAACCTGCCCTTGAAGTCCACTTTGTGCTTAGGATAATTGAGACTACACCTATAGTTTAACCCTTAAAAGCACAATGGGGCGGGGCTATGAAGCCCGGTATTCTATAAACAACGTAATATTTTATATTTGCTTTTCTTATGGAACATAGAAACTTTCTCGTCCCTTAACTAGATATTCGTTCACGTTTTCCCGTCAATTTTACAATTTTTGAACTATTATTTGATTGGGTATAGACCTGTCTATATATATTCGAAAATTATAATAACTCTTATTTGACACGTAAAAAATGTATTCTTGTCTATTCATTAGCAGAAATAATTCAACAAAAAATGTACCTGTAATTGCTATAACATTAACATATTTCCGATTAAAATTTTTTGTCTAACCAAAACGGATAGGGGCACAGACTCACAAAGTGCCAAATTGGTTGTGGAGATGAAATCGCTTATAAAATTTAAAGTGTGATTTGTACCACTGTGCAACGTGCACTACTAAAAAAAATGTGTTGAACTGACACGGTCAGTGATTCCAGGAGGTTAATCCATATTTTGGTGAAAGTGCAACCTCATGGCTGTCAAAATGGTGTTCATTACAACCATTTATCTGTGTTATTTTAACACCATTGAGGTTAAACATTGTGGTTTTAGCCTCCTGGGACCACCGAGAATCGAACACTAGACCTCTTAATTACAAAGCGACATAATGTTCATATTCAGGATAGGTGTATGTCGGAAGGTCCCGGGTTGAGTTCAACCATGAGAGTCTCCACTGAAAAGATACACTCCACATCCACACTCAACCCCGGAAAGGAACCTTCAGAGATGATATCGGGGCACATAAATATTGTACGTGCCCGGAGAGCAATTGTCGCCAATTTGCTCCACGCCGAAAAGAGATTCCTCGCGCTTTTTGATGGAAGCACTCCGGTCATTTACAACTCCGGCAGTTATCTCGCTCCGGAAACATCCCCCGGAATTTCCGTGCTGCTTCACAGCGTTTCTAGGTTTCCGAACTGACTTCCACGGGTGACTTGCCCCCCTTCTCTTATGTTCTACGCTTCGTGAGGGAGTGTTCGCTATTAAATTTCCTTCATTGCCCCCCTGTCCCCATTTGGCGGACGTAACGGAATCCGGCGAAAGGGTATTTGCAAGAAATAAGAACGTCTGTTCGAGGGGAGACATAGAAGTAACGCTCTGGAACGACGCTGAGGAAATGTGTCGTTAACTAGAACCGGAGTTTGAACCAGGACTACACCCGCCCCCTTTATTTTTTTGCTCGGAAGTTAATGAACTAGCTGTTTCCGAAAGTTCCAAAAAGCTTGAGGTGCGGTCTTGTCGGAGTAACGTCACAACGAGCAATTCGAAAACGCATATTAACACGTTCGTTCGCTACCACCTACAAAAATGTGCACTTTTGTCAGGGGCAGTGATGTGCCGTAGACTATAAATCTACGCGTAGATTACATTGAATTGTAGTTTACATAGACTACGTAGACAATCTAAAGTACATTATAAATAATTTTGAAGGCTTTCATGAAAGGAAAGTAACATTTTCAACAATATTTGTTCCTAACGAACTCACAAGAATCTTCTTTTCAACAAAATTTCTCTCTTCTCTTCTACCAACTTCGAAAGAAAATAAAACGTATGCAAAAAAAGACAACAGATGGCAGTCGTGAGGCAAAAGTAGTCCTTTTCTCAGAGAACACTAAAATGTTTCCTATGTTAGGCTTTTTCCTAGGTGAGAAATTGTTCGAAATTGAAAGGAAGAGTATGAAAGGTTTTCCTTACACATTAGCAACTGATACGCAGTATAATTTTCTTCTAATTCCACGGCGCCCTTTGCTAAGTTATCATCTTTTGCCATCGTATCAATCCCTAAGATTAAATGTTTATATTTTATAAAGTCTCTCTGAATGCTTCACGTTGACCAGGGCATTCATTTGTTTTTCTCAGTTGTCTCAGCCTCTGAGGCATGTAAACAATGCACAGTGTTGTGCTAAGCAGACCTCCTGTGCTATTCAGGAAACATGTAGTTTCTTCTGCCTATGGAGTCGGCGGTTTGCATAGTGGCAATTAAAAAACACGATTCGGCATGGAGGAAGAGCTCGATGGCCTAGTGATATAGAGGGGAGACAAGCTGAGAGGGGGCGGACTTTTGGATTGGAGTTGAGAAGGGAGAAGTGATTAGGAGAGCAGTAGGGCAGAAGTAAAACGACGCTCTGGTCGACAAATTGAGAAGCCAACAGAGGACTTCGTATATTCTATTCAGCCTAATTCATCAGATAGACAGGTAATTATTCTAACACCCAGCCATGATTCAGGTTCAAAGGTTCACAAAACCCAACGAGTGACCATTGTCTTTTCTGCAGTTTAGTTCCTTAGTGTGATTTTGTACCTTTCGCATTGCCAAGCGTTAACTCGTCATGCCAATGGCGAGTGCTCTCATCAGAGGATGAATGATGAGTAACTTACATCACCCATTGATTAATTGGTTAACATTCTAGGTACTCGTAAGATCCCACGAACTTTACGGTTCGTTACGCCATGTTGTTGGCAGATAAAGTAATCTAAGTGTATAAAATAGTCTACGTGTAGAATATAGACTATCGTTGTTTACGCGTAGACGCACATCACTAGCCAGGGGCCGATTAATGCTGTTGTGTAATTTTGCTTATTTGTAGCATAAAATACATTGTAAACTTGCAACTTTCATGGAAAATTTACAATGACCTACATGTGCGTCACCGACATATACTATAGTATGATTTTTTGTTACTGTGTGCCGCATGACCAGTGATGTTCGTCTACGCGTAAACAATGATAGTCTACATTCTACACGTAGACTATTTTATACGTAGATGACGTAATCTATGTAAACAACATGGCGAAAGGTGATAACTTAGCAAAGGGCGCTGTGGAAGTAACACAAAATTATACTGCGTATCAGTTGCTGATTTGTGAGGAGAACTTTTCATACGCTTCCTTTCAAATTCGAACAATTTCTCACCTAGGAAAAAAAACGTAACATAGGAAATATTCTAATGTTTCATGGGAAAAAGACTAATTTTGTCTCACGACTGCCATCTGTTGCTTTTTTTGCATACTATTTATCTTCTTCTATAGTTGATGAGAGAAGAGAAGAAAAAAATTGTTGTAAATAGGATTCTTTTCAGTTCGTTAGGAACCAATATAGTTGAAAATGTCACTTTCCTTTCATGAAAGCCTTGAAAATTCATTTTAATGCACTTTAGAATGTCTACGTACTCTACGTAAACTACAATTCAATGTAATCTACGCGTAGATTACGTGTAAACAACGCATGTAGACGTAAACTTATAATGTACTGCACATCACTGCGCATGACGCACAAATGCATCATGTTTTATTGTCACCTTCACTTTCAATGCAGCTCTCACTTAGTTCTAATTCTTCTAATGACGCCAGAATATCATCTTCAGTTGTAATTATTTTTTTCTGTTCTTGATCTTTTAGAGCCAGAGGGACCAGCGTCTAATCCTTCAGAGGCCTGCACTTTCTTACAGCTGAATAAAACGCCACGTAATTGTAGTTTTCTTCTCTAGCCAATCGAAAGCTATTGGTACAGGGAAAAACAATTGTAATGTTTCAAACTAACAGTGGCAGCAAGAATAAAAAAAAAGGAAAAGAATTTCTTTGTCGTAAAACGATGACTTGATACATGAGTAAGAAACAAAGGATCTATACAATGCAAAGAGAGACGCAAAACAGAAACCAAGCTAATGTTTATTTCAAACAATCCTTCAGCAATGTGCCATGAAAGACTCAAAAGCCTGCTGTGCAGTGGCGCCGATGGGTAAACATTCAAAGGAGGTAATACGTATGACGCACACGTGCGTCAAATGCACACAGCTACAACCCTATGTGACGCATAAATGCGTCACCGGCAGCAAACGTGTTCGGGCACTCGAGCTCACGACATGCAGTACGCGACAATGCAGACTTGTTCACCTCACTCGTTCACTTGTTTGAAACCATGGAAGTTGAAAGTTCTGCCAAATTGATGTATTGATATAGTATATATGATGTGCGATGTCAACTTGTTGTATTTTGTAATGCCCCTCAGGGGTACTTTCGGTGTGAAAATTGTTCAATAAAACTCAATAAAACAACCAGACGTTGATTGTAATTCTTCTACTGTGTAGAAATGAAAGTATCAGAATATTTTTAAATGTTCTGTGATTTCTACTGTGAAAAATAAAGAGGGGGGGAAAAGAATGTTGTTCGTATTTTTTTTTACTGACCGTATTTGGCGCTGCAGTCGAAGTGTAATTCGAAAGATTTTCGCCTCCAGTACAAGGTCTCAAGACTGAACCTCGAAGGCTGTTCACTTGAAGTTCGCTTTTGCACCATTCGGACGCGCCCCTCTGTCCCATGAGTCTGTGGAGCACTACGTAAAAGTTATTTTCAAATATTTCAATAAAAAGTAGTTAATACATAATATTCATTTAATTATAGAATGACATTATTAAATGAAAATATCATTTTATATGAAACAATGCAAATTTACAATAGTGTCAAAAGTCAATGAAAAGTAAAGAAAAGAGACTTATGATAGGGAATGTTATGAGATACTGTATGATTAAAAGTTACCATCTTGATAGATATTGAACATACCCAGTTTTGTAATTAAATACAGGGTGATTCAAAAGTTCCAGGACACTTTTTTCTATGAAACTGATGCGGTTAAGGCAGATCCAACTTCACCTGGATACATCGGGGCAAGGGGCCTATGTGACATGGCCGCCATCTTGAAGTCAGCCATATTGAATGGAGGTCAAATTTTTCAAGTGGCAAGGGGGCCGTGTGGGGTATCAAAACACATTAGAAGTTTCCAATTAATGCAATGCTGTAATTAATTTGGTGATAGCTGTAACTGTATAAACGTTATTGACATTACAAACGTTATAAATGTCTCACGAGTGGCACACAGGAAATGAAAAGAAACACTAATTTAGAAACTTTTATTATTGCTCTTAGGTAATAATACGAAATATATGATTTAACCGAAATAATGTTTAAATTATGAGTACTTAAAGCTAAGGAACAAAAATTCTGATTTTTTTCAGACCCCTGAAAGACTTCTGGACTTGAGAAATAATTAACAATTGAATAGGCTAAATAGCTGGTTCAGAGAAATTGAACAGGCTCATCTAATAGCTTTCAACCACGCCATCATCGAATTTTAGAAAAGTAAGTACATTTCCTAAAACGTCTCCTAGAGACGAGCATCTCCCTCCTCCCACATCATTCCCTTCTCTACTTGAAGAACAGGAAATTAGGGACAAAAGTCTGGCTCATTTGCTCCCATCTGGGGTCTCTTCTTCATTAAAGCTCCATGGGGGGAGCGGTTATGCAACTATTTGCTGTTGCTTAGCAACGATGAGAGAAAAAAAAAAACAACAAATGATCGTCAACAAGGAAGTTTTCGATGCGTTGGAAGCTTCATCGTTGTAAACAGTAGTCAAATGAATTCGATTGAAATTCATAATGAATTACATTTTCTTGATATTCGCCAGAGTTTTTAGTATGTTTGATTTTTAAGTCTCACAGGCAAGATTAACCAGATATTTACAAATTACTTCGGTAGTATCTGGTAGGCGATCTGAACTTCCGGGTGAAAATAAAAACTAGAACATAGATGGCGTTGATTGTCCTGTTTCGCTAGAGTCCCTGGATGTATGACTTGACGTCATATACGACTACTCGCGACCGACATTTTGTAGGCGAAAATCCTTGGTTGGCGCTTCAAATAGCATTAGTTCTTATGGAACGCAGAGCAACACAAAACTTTATTTTCTTAAATTGTCTTGAATGTAATGCCCGTATTTCAGGTATTATTTCAAAGATGAAGGAACGAATTTAATATATATATATAATTATTTTAAAAAAATATTCCTACAAAATGTTTAGTTAAAAGTGTGTAAAGTGAGATAAGGAAGTTGAGATCGCCTATTTACTCTCTGATACACATTATACGTAGTTGCATGTACGGAAACCTTGAAATTCGATGTTTCACACATGACAATAAGGCATAGGCGTAATCATTGGTGGCGATTATGGGGGGCAGTTGCCCCCCACTTTTTGCCACCTTTGCCCCAGTACTATGCAAAACTTTATCTCAGGGTTGTTAAAGGTACAGGAATTTTAAATAAAATTAATTCCGGTCCAGGATAGAAAATCAGCAAGCGTAAATGGGTTCTGGACAGTAAATAACCTTTTTATACGTAATGAATTTAAATTCGGTCCAGAAACCTTTTTTCCGGACCAATTAAAATGCAGTCCAGGAACTTTTTCCGGCTGAATTTATAGGTCCAGGAACCTTTTTTCCGGATCAATGAAAATACGGTCCAGGAACGTTTTCGGCTGAATTGAAATTTACGGTCCAGGAACCATTTTACGTCTGAATTTAAATTAGGTCCATGAACCTTCTTCCGTCGTCTGAATTTAAATTTACAGTCCAGGGACCTTTTTCTGGATCAATTAAAATAGGTCCAGTAACCTTTTTTCAATGATACAATACGCAACTTGGACCGAATTTAAATTGTGCGAGAAAAAAGGTTCCGATTCTGCAGCGGAACACAATAGAGCCCATTAGAATGTATCGGTTCCCTGGCCTTTAACAACCATGTCTTATCTACCAACAGAAAATTAACTCTCATTGCTTCCTAACTTTGGAACCGAATCGCCGCCACTGGGACTAATGTTCTGTACCTGCCTGTCTGTATGTGTGCGTGCGTGCATGCGCACGTGTGTGTGTTTATGCATGTATAAACTTTAGGTTTAAGTCGACTTCATGCACAAATAGGCTAATCCCGACTGGACATACAGTACAGTTTAAAGTGGGATCCGAATCACTATGTGCCTCCGCCGGGTATCGAACCGGAGACCTCTTAATTACAAGTCCACGCCGGTAGCGCGTGTGTATGCCGCACCAGCTTCTGTGACATCACTGGATTAGAGTCCCGTGTTATCCATTTACAATAATTAACACAACGGATTATAAAAGCTTAATATTTAGTTTTCTAACTTAATCGTTTTTCTTTTTCTTTCAGAATGGGCTTTCACCTCCAAGAACATTTCAAATTTTACATAACATTAGAAAATACATAAATAATATTGATAAAAATTGAATACAATCTTTACCGTTCTGCATAATCTACATTTATTTTTCGAGTTACATTTAAAACATACTCTGGATTCGTAATGAATCAGCGTTCATATATAAATGCTATTTAAATACAGCGTAATAACAACTTACGAGTCATAGTTCCGTATACAAGATAATTTTTTTATATATATAAACACGTACAGGTGGATGAGGCAAGTGTTCGTAAGACTGGAAGTTCGTATATAATAAGCTTTTAAACTTGGGGAAACTATTTCCCGTGCGTAATTTTAATTAATTTCTAATTTTCGAGAAATATTGTAAATATTTGGCTGCAAAAGTTACTGTGGTCATATGTTACTTTCTTATAAAAACGTTTTTCGCATTAAAAAATGTTTCGTACATACACACGTGCAGGCAAAGGTTGAAAGTGTACAAATACTAATGCAACAAGCATAACTAACCTACTCGAAACACTTAGATGCTAAGACTTAATTGACCTAACCCACTAATTCACCTATTCAAAGAGATTTACTATCACACGGAAAAGGAAACTCATTGAGAATATTTGCGAAACCAGAAGTAAAAAGCAAAATGACACAGTAGGTCTCATGTACTATGAGGAGAATATTGCCATTGTTAGTGGCTACTAGAATTTTTTGTTCTAAAGTCTACATAATTTATATTCCTTTTCGGTAGACAAATCAGGTAATGGTAAAAATCTAAGGGCACTACATGATGCAAGTTGTTTTTCAAAATAGAGCGTAAGTATTAGGAATATCAACGTGAGTTTCATTAATGCCTATAAACGACAGGGCCATTATAGCAATAATATTAACTACGGGAATAATTAGATGATTTCATGAACAAAATATATTATTATTATTATTATTATTATTATTAATAGGAATAACATACATAATCCATTAAATAAAATATAGTAAAATTAAAATTATTTCTAACTGTACATGGACATGTATGAAATCGTTCATGTAGAATAAGCGTGTGTTCATAATCAGAAGATTGAGCCAGATTAGGAATTTGATAGTATAGTAATCCATTAAATTGATAGTTGTTGAGCATATATTTTAACATTATGTTCACTGACATGTAAGTTTTAATAATTATATTCTCCCATTGTACCACTTGTTTCATTTAGAACAAGTTGAGATAATACCTCACTCTCCTGTTCTTCCATAGTTGAAAATAAAGCAAGTAGGTTACATGAGAATCACATTAACTGACTGTGCAAGGGTACAAGGTATTTAAGTAGCAAATTTCCACTTTATGAACTTGTTTAAAGATTCTTTTACATTTACAGACACGTTAAATTTGACACAGGTACACATTTTTATGTAGTTCATCAATTCCATTGCAATAATCATAAAGATCAGGCTGTTTTGACAGAAATAGTTTACAAAGATAGAATATAACGTTCATTGTTCACTTTGAGTGCAAAGGTATAAAATTATCCACAATATAATTGTGGAAGAGTCCATAAACATAGAAATAAGTTGAACATTCCATTGATAGACAATATATTTATTTCACTTCATGTTTACCATCGTGCACATAATGCTTTTTAAACTGGAACATAATATAATATTGAAAGAGTTACAGAATGTCCTGTACTGTGACTAGAAAGTAAATAATGTCCTTTACACTTCGAAGTTCGAACTATTCGATTTTCGACAACGTATATACAATAATACGGACCCACAAATCACAGTCAATATTCTTTCGTGCTAAACAAAGGAAAATTAGTAATTACAAGTTCGACATTCATGTAATCAACCTTATCAATCTATTAGTCTCCCAGATTCTTAAATGTCGTACATCTGTGGTCGTATGTCGACTGGCTTATCACAAACATATTTTACACTAACATGTAATTGAATTTTGTATTACATACTCGTAGAAACTCACAAATTTACGTATAATTGATGAGGAAATAATCGTTCTAAATTTGCGGTGATAATTATTATTCTAACTCTTAAATAAATAAACTTACATAATTCTTTTTCGCACTACCATAATCAGCTGTTGGTAGATGTCGCCATATTGTAGGTAAATTTCAGCTCTCCATAAGGCGAATGGATCCATTACCTTCTCTATCTGAAAGCGGCCTGATGGCTTGCTCTGGTCACGTGACTAAGCGTCAGCAACTGGAGGCGAGATAGCTGCCATGTTTGATTTGCAATTCCATGTGATTCCTACGAAAAAAATGCAAGTTAAGTAACAAAGGTTTCATACTCATAAATAAATAACAGAAATAGTTCATGATGTAAAGATTTCATGCGTCCGGAATAGGCATCTAATGCGAGTATACTCTTAGATTTGGTCAATTTTAATCTTTTGTCAACCAGTTTTTTAGAAATATCAAATAATTTATCTAAATCTGAATTACAACGTTAAGATGTGTTGTTGCTTATGATTGCAAAATAATTTGTTTCAAGATTTAGTCAACGTTTAAAATATTACGGTCATGTCTACCAAAGCAGTTAGTGTAACTGTTATGAAAGCATTCGATAAAATATTCATATAATTTACACAAATTTTCAGTTTCAAAGTATGCTTAATGAAATAAAGCTATACAACTGGGCCAAATTGATACATGTGTACATTTACATTCTTATTTTACTCCGCTTTTATGCTTCTTTAGGCTAATCAAAGGCTAATGGAAGATACTAACATGTTATGAATTCAAATACAAGGGTAAGATGTGTAACAAGAACTTTGATGAAATATTCGTGTGTAAAATTATCCAAGGATATATTACTTACGTTTCAAACACAAATGTTTTCTCACAGAAAGCATTTTATTACCTGGCTATGTTAATATGAACTACAAGTGTAATACATTCTATAAAATTGTTTCATGATAACTGTTATTCTATTTTTTGTCTTTGTGAAGCTTCGATGTTCGTAATTTTGATTATTAAATCAGTGTTAATGTTTCATAATTCACTAACATTCTTCACGATTTTATTAACAGAGTGTAAACACAGTGTAAGGAAATATTCCAAATGTTTATTTTTCCAAATGAACGCTAAGATCGAAATATTAATCTGTTTTTTTTTTTTCAATAAAAATGTTGAAACTCTGTCACACATCCTACTAACGACAATGAAAAGATTCAATTTGTTCATTATATTTCGTTCAATAAAGTCAAAAGGGTCGAAATTACAATGTGACAAGTGATTTAGGTTTAGTCTTTATTCTTTATTCACATAAATGTAACATTTGCTGAGAGGTTATAGAAATTAAGTTTTTGTATTGAGATTGTATAGCTACACAGAATATCTGCATTATCTGGTTGATTAATTTTGGGTAAAGTTAAAGAAAATTTAATTGACTAGGTATCTTGGCAAGTTTACGGTCGACCTTACATGCGGGATTTTGATTTAATCCATTGATTTTTACATACAAAAGTTCATACAAAAGCTGTAACGAGTTTTACTGTATCTGACAAATATTCCGGATAATATTTTTCAAAGAAATACAATGTTTAATTTTTTCCGCCAGGAAGTTTCTAACGGTTTTCAACTCTTTCTTTGTGCTATGGTAGGAATTTTTGTTATGGCCATAGTGACTTCCTGAAGGAAAATTTTAGTGTAAATATTCAATATTCTACTATTTTCGTCGGGAGGGTAAATGTCAAAATTTAACATCATAAATGAAATAAATATACCTTAATTCTCTACAATAAAAATACGACAATGAGTTTACACGACCGTTAAAACGATAGCCTACAGATGATGACGTGTTGACTGAGCGCTGCGGCCTGAACCTCAAGATGGTCTTGATGGATCGCTAGTACTCGTATATGACGTCAAGTCATACATCCAGGGACTCTAGGTTTGGCTGAAATAGTATGAAGGAACCAGAATAAAACAAATTTTATGAGGAAGGAACGATACAAAATTGGTACAATACTTTTTTCTGTTTTAAAAATAACAATTTAGTTACTCAAGTGTGGAAGAAGATTGAAAGTAATTGACTAACCGAACACCATTGTGCATGTGTTTAATGTAATATAAAAGAAATGTACAAAATAAAACAAGGACGTGACTATGGTCTTGGATAACATTGTGCAAATTATATGGTACTGTGAGATTATCAACCAATATCGTACTTTGTTTAAGTGTGACTTTAAAGTAACGGTAGCCTTCCTAGAAATAAGGAAGGGCTGCGAGACGTAATTATGTCGACTCATTGGGGATGAAATAGGGGTGTCGTCCTAATTGCGAACAGTCCTAATTGCGAACACTTGTTGCCTGAACAGGAATATACTCGAAGGACTATGTCCTAATCGCGAACACAATTTTCTGCCTTGGGACCAACAACTTTCTCTCACACTTCCCGAGTCTATTTAATGATTTTTCTTAAAAAGAGACTCAGTTCCAGACTTGAGACTGGTCAGTGTTTTGTTGGATCATAGAAAATTCGACATGATTTAACTCGTCGCCAAAGTATATATAATTCCATCCTAAGTATCATATCATTAGACTTTTCTGCCTCAGCCTTTGAGCTTTCTAAAAGGTCATCCACTCTCGGATGTGGACTACCTAGCTCACTGTTGATTTTGCGATTCCATCCCTACACTACATTATTTGTCCAGTGCTTCCTGTTGAAGCAGTTCCACATAAATTAAGGCCCCAAGGGGTTTTCGAGTCATTAACACACGAACGAAAGTCAGATTACGTCGACAGTCTGAAAGGGTCAATTGACCTTGGAGGGATTTACAAAGCGGAAGATCATGATAAGTCAATCAGTTTGTCTATTGTTGTTAGTCAAACTAGCTGTCTCTCTGCGTCACTACTTTATTTGTTTCTGAAAACAGGTTTTCAAGTTTCATGTGTTCGCAATTAGGACATGAAATTATTTCTCATTTTTATCCGTTCTCAATTAGGACGATTTAGGCATTGTTCGCAATTAGGACTGTTCGCAATTAGGACACAACCGAAATAGGTTGTGGTATAATTTATAATAATATAATAGGTTGTATGAGGACCTTCTCCTGAATGGATGCTACGACTCTAATTCAACTGCTCTTCCCTCGTTCTTCCTTTTCCACCAAAACTACGATCATTCACCTCTCTACGTCAACACCCTTACCACCTCGTTCTTCCTTTTCCACCAAAACTACGATCATTCACCTCTCTACATCAACACCCTTACCACCTCGTTCTTCCTTTTCCACCAAAACTACCATAATTCACCTCTCTACGTCAACACCCTTACCACCTCGTTCTTCCTTTTCCACCAAAACTACGATCATTCACCTCTCTACGTCAACACCCTTACCTCCTCGTTCTTCCTTTTCCATCTGAACAAATACGAGGATAGTAACATTTCTTCGACCATTTGCCGAATCTCTGGAAGGGCCCAGCGGCTCCCTAGGCGTCCCTGGACCACAATTTAAGAACCAATGCACTCTGCAAAATGTCAGCGGGTGTGACTTCAACTGCAAATTAATATAGGATACGCCCACATATTTCCACACAGCGGCTCGTATTCACAAAGACCACTATTTTCATTGTTATCTCTTTTTTTAGAGAAGGGGGAAGGGGAGATTGTTTGCCAATTTATCCTGGCCAGCAACCATACAAACACTCCCTTGAATTAACATTTCGTTCGAATCAGATAACTCCGGATTCGCGGAAACATTAAACACACTGCGCTTTCCGCCATTTTGAGATGATAGAGCCACAACTGATCCGTCAGGGCTCAATTACTAACGTATCACCGAACTGCATTAGGTTAATTATTCAGTTCGACGTACACGGGACATTTAATTAAATGCTTTCCGTTGCAAATTTTTCCCCCCACCCGGCGTACCTTTTATTTTATATAAACATCACAGACCGAAAACAGAATGGTAGGAACAGGCCAACAGAGAAATACCGCTAGCTTCATTATCAACTGTTTTTGGTGCGCCCTTCAATCAATTAATGAAAAGCTGGTTGAGCGAGTTTGGAAGGGGGGTCCATTTGTGTGCTTCTTGTTCATTACTATTACCCAGGTGGATATTTACCAGGTTCGCAACAGCATGCTTTTGTTCCGGATGGAAGGTAATGTGTTGCTTTCATCACATGTTTCATTGTGGATACTTTTCCTGTGTTTTCCTGCGGATCTATGGACTATGGTGTTTTTGTGATGTGGTACTCCATGTAATCGGAGACGAAATGGATGCTTGCATTTAGTAATTGGAAGCCTGTCGTCAGAAAGCCTCGGTGCCGCCGGTTTTGAAGAGCTGAAACGCTTCCCAAGGTGGATACATACAGGTTGACCCATATGATGTTTTAGCGGGGAGTTTTCAGAGTAGTCGTTTGGAGGCGCTCGCAATTTTGCAAGACACCAATGTCCTAGTCTATTTTTATTTTTTTTGCTTTAACACCGTTGAAACGCAGTTCCGGTCTGTGCACGATAGAATGGCCCAATACCGACTGGATAGAAATAAAGTGTTTTAAGGCCGAATCACATGGAACTGGAATTCCAGTAGGAATGTCCTAGTTGGCGCCCGACTGGCTGGAAATCACTGCCAGACTGGCTGCTGGACTGGTTTTGACGACTAGACCGTGTTCTAAATGCAATTGGCTTTTAGTGGACGATGTGCTAAAAGAAATAAAAACAAAAATGAGGAAGTTCCAAGTAGGATATTGGAGAATGAAAGCAGTAAATATATCAGAGTTGCTGTATGCAGATGATATAGTTCTCTTTGCTAACTCACAAGCAAACTTACAAAGAAACTTGAATATTATAAATAATAGTGTATTAAATAAATCAATGAAAGTAAATAAAGATAAGACAAAAATTATGAGAATAGCCAAAGAAGAGAAATCATGCATAATAGAGTTTGAAAACCAAGAACTGGAACAAGTTAAGAGTTTTAAATACCTCGGAATCACCATCAAGAGCAATGGAAGAATAGATGGAGAATTAAATACAAGAATACAAAACACAAACAAACTATATTATGATCTCAATCAGGGGTTTCTAGGAAAGAAAGAAATCAGACAGAAAACAAAAATGGCAAAATATAAATCAACGTATTTACCAACTATGCTATATGGGAGCGAATCATGGGTATTGACAAGTAGGCAGATACAGACAGCGGAAATGAAATATTTAAGAAGAGTGGTTGGAAAAACAAGAAGAGATAGAATTAGGAATCAAACGATCAGGATAACGCTAAATTTAAAACCAGTGGAACAAAATGTCATCGAGGCACAACTGAGATGGTTTGGTCACGTTAATAGAATAAAGTATGGAAGAATACCAAAGGTAATATGAGAGGCAAGATCAAGAGGAATAGGAAAGAAGAGGCCCCAAGGAAGAGCACGGCAAACATGGAACAAACATTGAGCAGACCCTGAACAGAAGAGGCATTAAATGGGATGAAGCAAGGAAGATAACAGAGGATCGTAACCAATGGAGTGCTCTCTGCAAAACCTCGACACCATTGGGTAGAAGAGGATCCGAGTAAATAAAAAAATATTGTTTTAGTTCGCTTGTCAATGATAGAAAAACAGAGATGGAGTGCATTCGTGTTCGTTAATATTTAGGAACTTATCCAAAGTGATGAGATTTGTACACGACAGACGTGATTAGTCGATAATGAAAATCCATAATGTTACTAATGTATTAAATGTTTTACATATTTAATTCAAGATTATATTTTTTTATGAATGAATGCTGCGAATCTCATGTATGATTGATTATGCATATCAAAGTTCATTACATTGCACATTGAGTAACCTTGATTACTATTATTTTGTATAGAGTCAATTTCTATCCCATGCTTTTCCTTTAATTTTAATTTTAAATAATAACCGCAGTAGCTATTTTCCTGTAACGTTCTTCAAATCGCTCGTCTATCTCTTTTGATTGTCTGCTCTGCGCAATGCCTTGTGGGAACAAAAGTACAAGGACAAGTACGGTAAAAAGTATCGTATGAGGCGAAAACTAGCAGATGAGCTACACAACTAGTCCAAGTCCAACTCGAAAATCAAGCGGGAAATCTAATCTCGTGTGATTCAGGCGTTAAAGTGAAATTATTTCCGTAACATTTCTGGCTGTCATACATTTGCAGCTTGAGACACAACTACCGAGCATCCAATCCACAAGCAAACCATATCACCTCCACAAATGGCCGAGATCGTGAATGTGTTGAGTCCCTATCTCCATATCCGCCATGACATAGGGTGTCTACAAAAGACCTGACGTATATTAATCGTGAATAAAACAGAAAAGAATGAAGATACAACGAAACTAATAGCATGGATGGATATATTAAACTAAAAAAGTTTCATCTCCTTTATTAGTACTCCGTTTGTCACACGGACTTTATCAAGTTGAAAGTCAATTTCTTGCCAGGCTCGGGACAACATCCACAGTGGCAATATCGTTTCTTATTTGTTCTAATTCATCAATGTGTCCTCTCATTCGCGTCGGACAGGCTCAGCATCATCATCGTGCTGGGAAGTTCTGGACTCTTTACAACTTAGGACACTTACCATAGGAGCCGCCACATAAGGGCAATGGGGGGAGGGGTGAAGCATTAGCCCCTTCCTGGCTTTTTCCTGAATGTTCGTTCTTGATTCTGCAAGACAGAGAAAATACCGACAGCAAATTTGCAGAGATGTAGGGGAGGGTGGGGCAAGTGCGTTCACCCTAGCTAAATTGTAGACCACTACAGGAAATGACTCCGCGAGAAGCTAGTTGGTGTCGTGGAAACTGGAGAGGCTGTCTGTGAAGAAGTTGTACGCTCACTTGAAAATTGATGGTTTTATAGGTATATATTAATTTCCGGTGTTATCTTTATAAGAATTTTGGTGTAACTTGTAATATATTTATTGCATATTATATTTATTTACGAACCTCATAATGACATACGGTGAATGTAGCGTTATTAGATTCTCATACAGAGGTCAGGTAAATAAAACATGTGAGGTGGCATAAGAGCGTCCACCTAGAATCTTAGACGGTTCCAAGGTTGATTGGATCACTGGTAGATTGTTTTACGTTGCTTTACTACCGTTGGTTTAATTTTAACGACAATATCCCCATGTGTATTGAGCAGTATGCGTTCTAAACTTTTCGTTCTTGGAAATACCCACTCATTCCTTTTGCCAGTTAATTTTGCTGTCGGAAGGACTCCCAAGCACATTCCATTAATCTGGACACGTGATTTAAATGATTTAGAACGTTCGTCTGGTGAAAGTTATTTGCCAAGTATCAGTAGAGGAGAAGGTCTAAATATGGGCGAAGGTTTAAATATGTGTTTTGGAGTTATCAGCGCTCCCGGGTGCTGCAGCCTGGCAGAGGCTATGGGAAGTGGTTATCTGTCAAGGACAAAGGTTGCTACACCAATTCGCAAGAGAAAGTGGCGGTTAGTTTCGGCCTTGGACGCTGTTATAGAATTGCGACCTCTCAGAACTTTTTGCAGGTATGTTTTAACTCAACGTTTTCTGAATTCTCATCTGCTTTGTATATATTTTGATATTAGCGGTACATAAAATAAATGTGGGCTTTCATAATGCCATGATTTGTTTGTGAAATATGTACCACAGAGAGCGAAAATAAATTGAAGAAGGAAAATAGCGAGATGGTCTAAATATGGGCTATGACATGAGGTCTAATGCTGAGATCACATTTTCAACAAATATTTGGATGTTCTTCTTAATTTCGATTTTTCCCATTCCGTGTGATTTGCAAAACAACAGATTATTCATAAATATGAATTTTATGTTTTAGCGATAAATGACTGTTTTTTAAATTTTAATTACTTTTTGTGATATTACCACTAGTATTCCATATTTAGACCACCATTTTCAAATACACCATTTTACCATTCTTTGGAAATTGCTTTTTTTAAAAAAAAAAAAAAAATTGAGACCTTCTATACTTTAGCATGCTATTATATTTAAGTACATATTTCATAGATATGCATTTTAAAGGCAGGTGCTTGATATATTATTTTTTTTCCTCCGAAAATGACAACATAAAAGGGGGGTCCATATTTAGACCTTTTCCCCTATTCAATTTCTGTATCTGGCTGGGGCAAGTGTGTCCACATGCAGACTTGACTTACTTCAATTTTTTTAACAGAGAAGTTAATTTTTTTTTTTTTTGTATTTGAACTAGATAAAAATGTTCATAACTGTTCTACATGTAGCCTAGTAAAAGTTTGTTTCTTATCAAATAAATAATGTGCACACTATGACCTTTCTTTTCTTATGGGGTCTCAGTTGCCCCACTCTCCCCTACATTGGAGTTCAACAAATTTGTGAGCACATTAAGACGACCTCGCTGAACTTCACGGCAACATAGTGAAAATTGCCCATCAGAACGTGTAGAAGTGTACTTTCGTCGGCAAATATTTGTCCACATCTTGATTCACTTATTGCTGCCTTGGATCTACGATTTTCTCCCGCGAACCAGCATTGTCGGGAATTGTTCAGTTTAATCCGAAAATACCTTAGTGTATTGTCATTCGACGAGTACAGCAAGTTGGTAACAATATTGACAACTTGTATTCCTATATACTCGTTAACCTGGAGGCTGATGTTCCAAGCTGTTTCTTTTAAGTGGACCAATACAAACAAAGATGGACGCTCATAGTGGTTCGGATCCCACTTTAAACTGTAGGTCCAGTTCCGATTAGCCTTACTGTGCATAAAGTGGAATTAAAACACCAAATCAACAACAACGACGACGAACAAAGATGCCCTCATGCCGCCAACATTCGAAAACGTGATTCATACCGCTTTATAGCTACTGGCGCAAAGGTTGAAGTGACTGTACCGTGCTCTATCAAGAGATATTTAAGCACAATGCGACGTGTGAAGACATGGTTAAGTACAACCATGTCGCATGATCGACTTTCAGGATTGTGTATGTTAAGCGTTCACCGCCTAAAAGTGCAAAGTGGTTCATTCAAACTTTCATTCTATAGTGATTTATTTATTTGGCAGAGAGCCGAGGCATCTCCAGTTTTTGTTCCGGGAATAATGTTGTGTCTCCTTCTACAAGTGAAGGAAGTGATAAGTGCTCATTTTAAATAATAATATGTTCATAAATTTAGCTTTGTGTTTAGTGTTTCACAAACGAAACGTGCCTTCTTTTCCATGAGTTTGCTCCCTCCTGCCAAATGTCCTGGTGGCGCCCATGACACTATTTCTCAAAACGTCCTTATCCACGCTACGATACTGTTTCTACGTAGAAGTGTCTCACAAGCCACAAATAAGTGCCAACGCAGAACAGAGATGGCAGCACCGCACACTTGGACAATGGGATGTGAAAACTTTCAACTAAAAACAAACACAATGGTTGTGGGTCCATAAAGAATTATTTAGAAAAATATAGTTGATATAATAAGAGCCACTGAATGTTAGATATGCACGTATGAAAGTATATCACAATCCAAATGATAATTTTATTTATATAAAAGTTTGAGATTTTATGTTAACATTAGCTACATTTGTAGCAAATTGTAGGGTGTTCGTTATGTTGTTATCGTCCACAGAGAACAATCGTCATTAGAGAGGGTATGGTGCGAGGCATATCCAGCTGCTAACAGTCGCTAAAACTAAGAGCTTGCCCTCCTAACCCAACCCATATGCATTAGTAGAACTAAGCGGAATTGTTAGGTTAGGAGCGCCAGGTTTAGAGCTGTTAGCAATTAGTCTTAGTGACTGCTAGCAGATGAATATGCCTCGCAGCAGATCCCATTAGAGAATTGTTAGGTTATTTACAGTAATTAATGTTACTAAAAGTGAAAAGCGCGCGGGGAAACAAGCTAGAGCTTTATAGTGATTCCAGAACTGTCGGAGTGTTCCAGTGATCCGATAGTTCCAGCAATTCCAGAACTGCCTAATGTTCCAGTGATTCCAGAACTATCACGGGATTTCAGACTCCAGCATTTACATGGAGGACCTTTAGTGTGAAAAATCTTTGTTTTTCAAGATCTCTCATTAATCTTTGTGCATTTTAAGTTACATAATTATCTTAGTACTTCTACGACTGCATATTTATGTAGATATGTGCACAGGGAAGTAGATATCACTCGAGTACATTAACAACGACGTCATAATATGAAATATCATTTTCCCCTGTCTACTGTTCAGCTATTATTAAGAACCCAAATAATTTAGCCCTGAGATTAAGGATCCGTTACTTACCCAAGAAGGCAGCAGCGAGGATATTTCTGGTAGTGTGTTCTGAAGTTTCTCTGAGTTTGAGGCATTGATTTTGTTTCAATAAACCAAAAAACACAGTTTGAGTTAACTCTTGCAGAATATTTTTTTTTTCAAGTACCGAACTGCATGTCATCTATGAACACGTTTGTGACCTAGAAATAAATTTGTTGAGTTTACCCATCCATGCTATTAGTTTCTTTGTATCTACATTATTTTCTGTTTATTCGTGGTTCAAATGTATCAGACCTTTTGTAGACACCCTGTGTGTTGACAGATTGGTAGTTTCGGGGAACTGCGTTAGCTATTTATGTGAACTAAATCCGCTCTGGGGACCTTTTCTTGTGTACCCGGCAAAAAAAACATCCAAAATTCGAAAAAGAATTATGGATCAATACCCTGGTATAATCTTGAGTTAATTCTGGTAAGTTCCCCAAAATGGTGAAAAATGTTCATAGGCAGCGTGTAAAAAGTGTGACGTACGGCTAGGGACAGCCTTAGCAACTTAGCTAACTGCACCAAAGCTGACCTGCCTAACCTATTCACGGAGGTATATAATAGCAGAAAAGCGCATGTAAATAGGTTACGCACGTTAAGTTTTGTTTATTGAAGCTATTATATGCATACGTGGATAGGTAAGGTATGTCAGGTTTGTTGCTGTTAGCATATATATCTCCCAAGTTGCTAAGTCTGTTGCTAGCAGCTCGTAAAAGTATGTGAATTGATTCCCAGGTGGCAGCACTTCACAAAAGTGTGTAAGGCCCGCTTTAGACGAAAGCAGTGATGCCGCCAGAGGAGGGGCAGGTGGAGCGGGCGCCCCCTCCCAGTCAGACACTACGCCCCCCTTTCCGCCCCTCCAACTGTCGTTAATGAAATATCGTATAATAAGAGAGTTCTTTTCTAAGAGTATGACTCTTTTCACCTTTTCTAAGTGGTGCATTCTGCATGATATCACTTTCCTGCTTATAATACCAACATGACTATCACAAAAATTAATTTTGTTTTAGTATATATATATATGTGTGTGTTACTTTCCTTCAGCATTCCAGCGCCGTCCTGGGCATAAGTGATTTATCATTCATTTATGTTCTGTAATCGTCGCGATTAACCTAAGTTTTAACCTGTTTTAAGAACTGGAAGAAAGCTTTAAAAGTAGTTGGTTTTAAAACACCACGAACATTCTGAGGACCACAAAACATCATCTGTAATACAGAAAAATTATTCTAATAGTGGATCGTTAGTGACAACACTAATTAGTGAAAGACATTCAAAGGTGATTCAAGAAAACCGACACTACATTTCGCTGTTGTGGCGCATCGCGGTTTCATACTATTCAGGGACTTGCTTTTCGAGATGATGATGAGTCTGACGCAGGCCTTAACAGAGGGAATTTCTTGGAACTCTTGAATTTTATTTCAAAATGAGGCGATATTATTCGGAAATTACTTGAACCTTAAAATGCTCACTCAAAATTCGATTCAAAACAAATTAATCTGCGTAATGTCCACACTTATTCTCAGCAAAATAAGCGAGACGGTGGAAGAGGCGAAAGTATTCGCACTGATGTCAGATGTAAGAAGAGACAGTACAAGAAAGGAACATGACAGATATTTGTATCGCGGGCAGGTAAAGAACGCTTTTTAGGATTTGCCGTACCTCAATCATTAAATGCAGGTTTGCTCTTTGCAGATATCAAAATCAAAGAACTTATTTCCATGATCTCCGTAGATGCCTGCAATTGTGTAGCACAAACATACTTTGGAGCGGTAGAGTAAGAGTTGCACCAGGGTCAGAATATATTCTTGAATTATGAGATAACTGTAACCTTTTTCAGATTTTTATTTCTGTGATATGATTTTCCTGAAAGGTGAAATGCAGATTTTGCCCAAAACTCTTCAGCGTTACGAAGATGGAACGAAAGTAGTCCTGATGGATTTCTTCAATATCCTAGGAAAATATAAATTGGCATTTCACAAGGTTCACACTCTAGTTGTATTCTCTGTAACAATTCTAGTTTCCAATGGAGCGTGTGAAAGAACCTCTTCTTGTTTGAAACCTTTGAAAAGCCTTGCTCGAAACAGGATGCTGGATGCCAACTGCCTCATTTGGCTGTCCTTGCTATTGAGAAGAAGATGTCAAGTCTTGGACGTACCGAAGGTGGGAAATGTGTTCTCCAAAGCACATGTAGCAGAATTCTCCTACAGGAGAATAGCACTTCACTAAGTGACTTTTGTTGCTTCTAATACTTAATTGAAAATTAATATCTTCCAAAGTCATGTTTATTTTGCAAGAAAATTAAACTCATCGAAACATTTTTTTTTCCGTCATTTATACTATTATCTTATAACTTTAATATTTATATCAGTAGTTTCATCTCAAGCAAGACGATTAATTATAAAATTATAAATGGGGAATCTATTTTAGACTATTTTCTAGCTGTCTTCCAAATAGGCCACTAGAGACAACCCAACTTACGAATCGTATCAATCCCTAGGATTGTATGTTTATTTTATTAAGTCTCTCTGAACGCTTCATGTTGACCAGGGCATTCACTTGTTTTTCTCAGCTGTCTCAAGCCTCTTAGGCATGTTTACAATGCATTGTGTTGTGCCATGCAAACCTCCTGAGCATTCAGGAACAGGTAACACTTCTGGTTATGGTGTCAGCGGTTTGCATGGTAGCAATTATAATAAACACGATTCGGCGATTCGGCATCGAGGAAGAGCTCGATGGCCAGGGAATATAGAGGTGAGACAAGCTGGGAAGTGACTGGACTTTGGGAATTGAGTTGGTAGAGAGAGGTGGTCAGCAAGGCAGGAGGTCGATAGTGGAAGCACGCTTTGGTCAGCATTAGAAAGAAGCATACAGAGGACTTCGCTATTTTCATTCAGCTCAGAGACTTCAGTTAGACAGGTAATTATCCTACACCCAGCCATGATACAGGTTCAACGGTTCACAAAATCCAACGGGTTACCATTGTCTTTTCAGTAGTTTAATTCCTTTGTGTAATTTGTACCTTTCGCATGCCAAGCAATAACTCGTCATGTCAATGACGAGTGGTCTCATCAAGAGGATGAATGATGAGTAGTTCACATCACCCCATTAGTTAACTGGTTCAGATCCCTTCATTCTATAGAATGACACGTGGTGGAGAGATGCGGGTCTTTTCATTTCTTACAGGAATGAAAAGAGTTTGTTAGCCAGTCTAAATTTAAACCCACCCCAATAGCTTGACACGTGGTGGAGATTAGCGGGTCTTTTCATTTTTTTTCAGAAATGGAAAGAAATTGTTAACCAGTTTTTAATTAAATTTAGCCCCACCCCAAATTTTGACACGTGGTAGAGTTGCGGGCCTTTTCATTTTTTTCTTTCAGAAAATGAAAAGAGTTGCAGTTAAATTTTAACCAGTTTAAATTCAACCCCACCCCAAATTTTGTTACATGGTTTTAAATTGAAACCCACCCAAAAATTTTGCTTAGTTGTTTAGTTTTTTGGTATAGCCTTGCCAAAATTAATTTTGAAAATACATAGGGCTTAGAGCTTTTGCATTTATGGGGGAAGAAGAATTGACTTGTGCCATGATAGATGTCGAGCTTTCACCTTGCTGATGAACTCGACGAAACATTAGATCGATTATTAGATATAGCACGAGGGACTACAAGTTTTCATTTAGATGTCAGCGGCCCAGCTGCAAGTTCCACCCCCAAATTTAAACGTAGCCCAATTTTAACTAGACGCCTTCAGCGAGAATTATTGGGAAAACAGAAATGTGACCCACAATTAGAGCTACAAGAACAGGATATTAGAGATTTAGACCAAACACAATTCGCAACAATGGCTCAGTCGCAGTTTGTTCCCCCAACTGTTTTAGAGGGTATCCCATTTCAGGGGATAGCCGGGGAGGACGTTTCAAAATTTTTAGATAAAGTGGATAGCCTTGCCATATTAAATGGATGGAATAATGCCCGTAAGCAGGAATTATTTCCAGCCCTTCTGGCCGGGCCAGCATTACGATGGTACCAGACCTGGAAAGATGGTACAGGAAATCAAGAAGTTTCTTACGAGGAGATACAGAAAAAATTTAAAGACGAATTTACAGGGTCCTTGGATCAACTCCAGATCGAGGAACAAATTCGATATAGATTACACAAGGAAACTGAGCCAGTTACGAATTATGTTCGGGACAAACAATTACTTCTACTCAAGCAAGACCCCAAAATGAGTATTCAACAACAGATCAAACAGATCATATTAGGCTTACAGGTGGATTATATGAAAGATATCCACCATAAAGAGTATGAGTCCGTGCATGGGTTACTTAAGGATTTAAAATCCTTTGAAAAACTCCAATTTTTGATGAGACAGCGCAAGCTGAAGGAACTGAGGTACGAAGATCAAAGAGAGAGTTTATTCTCTCCTTTGCATAATACACCAGCACTTTCGCAACAGCAGCAGATTTTACTGCAGAGTAACAATCTGGCTACTGCTGAGTCAGCGCAAGCGCGACCCACTTCAGACATTGAGGCAAAATTCAAAGCATTGCAAAAGGAGGTTGAGCAACTAAAATTATTTAACAATCCTCACAATACCAAAGCTCAAGTCCAGGCTCAGGAAACTGGTCTGGAAGCGAGATTAGCCAGTCTCACTTTGAGATTGGATAGCATGGAGGATCAAAAACAGAACCCTGGCACCGACTCATCTACTCCAAAACAATTTAGAGAACCTTATTATAAGGATAATTATCAGTCAGGTAATAATTATAGAGGCTCCTATCGGGGTAATAATAATAATAGACGACAATACAATAGGGGGTATAGGAATGGACGTAATAATAATGGTAACAACACAGATCGCAATAGGCGCTATGGTAATACCCAACAATGGCGAGGACGTGGAAACTTCCGCGGACAGAACTCGCGGGGTTCCTCGTCTTCAGCAGGGCGAGACCAGGAAAACAGGGAAGAGCAACGGGGGAGACCACGCTGCTCAATTTGTAATTACCCTAATCACACAGCAGCCACTTGTTTTCAGAACACGGAGGCTTTAAACGAACAGTGACTGCCCATAGAAGAGACGTATGCGCAGATTTCGTTGGCAAACAGATATCAGTCTCTACTTTCCCCTATGAGGAATTAATTTATATTAACGCAGTATTAGGGGGACAACGTCAGAGGTTTCTCGTGGATTCCGGAAGCCAAGTATCCGTCACCAGTGATCGAGGCATTCCTTCAACCGCCAAACGTTTTAAAATTCATACGGCCATAAGGGGAGTAGCAAAAGAGCAAATTGAAATTAAAGAGATTGTCCTATTAACTTTTGCAATAAACGGCCGCAATTTTACCCATCCTTTTCGGATGATTCCAAATTTTGAACATGGGACAATCCTGGGAAACGATTTCTTAAGAGCTCATAAGGCAAATTTGGATTTTGATCAAAATCGACTCACATTGAGGAGATTTGGTACTCCTCCGCGAAACCAGTTAAGGACGGAACACCGAAAGACCTTTGACGTTTCCATAAAAGTTGCTAGTCTGATCAGGGATTTATATGTGCCGGAATTTGTAACTTCCAGACAAATTAGAATCAAACCTAGATCTCATTTGTGTATTCCTGTCAAATTGACAAATTCTAGTAATCAAAACTTAACTTATTTGGAACCAGATTTACAGTTTCAAATGGACACAGGCTTAATGGTGCCTCGAGCCATTGTAAATCCGGAGTCATTTTTAATTTGGATTACTAATCCAAATTCGTACAAAATTAAAATTAGGAAAGGGGCACGCTTAGGTACCGCAGAGGCATGGCAAAATCCAGTACCAGCTTCGCGTCATATTGCAGACGACGAAGGACCTAACGTTATGGTGACCAAGGAGACTGGCACCGTGACAAAACCAGTGCACGATATTACTAAATTTGATATTAATCCAGCATTGGAACCCGATCAGAAATTGCAACTTAGACAATTATTAGAGAAGTATGTAGATGTATTTTCTTGGTCCGAGCAGGACATTGGTTGTGCCACTAATTATACGCATCGTATAAAGTTAAAGGACGACTCGGAATTTCACGTCCCAGCTTACCCTATACCAGTTCACCTGCGTAAGGAAATTAACCAGCAAATTGACAACTTGCTAGAAGCAGGGGTCATCAGTCCTACAACATCACCGTACAATTCACCAGTTTTTCTTGTCAAGAAGAAATCAGGAGCTTATCGCATGGTGCAAGATTTTCGATTGCTGAATGCCAGGTCCGTTTTCGATGCAGTTTCTATAGGAAACATCTCAGAGATATTGCACAATATGGCCGGTAAGAGCTACTACTGTAGTGCTGACTTGAAACAAGGATTTTTTCAAATACCATTAGAAGAACAATCGAAAAAGTACACTGCCTTTACTATACCAGCCAGGGGACAATTTGCGATGAACTTTACACCTATGGGACATGTGACTTCTCCTGCGGCAATGACCCGATGTGTTCAGCTCGCTACAGCGGGGATGAACGACAATAACTTTGCCTTTTATATCGATGACATGTTTGTTTTTGCCAATACATTTAAGGATATGTTGGTCAATTTAGAGAAAATGTTCCAATGTTTACGATCTGCCGGATTGAAATTGGCTGTACCTAAATGTTCATTTGGATATTATGAGACAATTGCCTTGGGCCACAATGTGGGCAAATATGGCTATCGTATAAGTGATAGAATACTGTCATCCATTAAGACTTATAAGGTTCCCACCACCACGAAGAAGGTTAAAATGTTTTTAGGTCTGTGCAGCTACGTGAGGAAATATGTCAAGAATTTTTCTGATATTGCATCACCATTACAGGGTTTAATTCGTAAGGGCAAGAAATTTACATGGGGTCCTGAACAACAATCGGCATTTGAGAAATTAAAGGAAGCTCTAATTACTGCACCTGTTTTATTACCGTACGATCCAGCGAAGAACACCAAGGTTTTCACCGATGCTTCATCTCATGCGGTCAGTGGCGTATTAATGCAGCCCAATGCAGAAGGAGAGTACTTGCCATGTGCGTACTGCAGTAGAACGTTGACCGACACTGAAAAAAGATTGAGTGTTATTGAGCAAGAATTAACAGCAATTTTATATGCTTTCAAATCATTTAGATTTTATCTTGTTGGGCGCCATTTTGATTTATATACGGACAACAAAGCAATTACGTACATTAGGACATCCCGTAAATTGAGCTCAAAGCTTCTTCGATGGAGCAACCTTTTGGAGGATTTTTCATTTACACCGATCCATGTTAAAACTACGGAGAATATCGCCGATCCCCTCAGCAGAGAATGTGGAGAAAACGTAGAGGATGGCAACACTGAAGAGGACATTCCCGAACCCAGAACACTTACTTTATTTGATGCATCCACAGATGTCGCGGAACATCAGAGACAGGATTCATTTTTTGGCCCAATTATTAAAGTTTTGGAGGACCCAGACAGGGACGATGGAACATTACCTCTATACATCCAGAGGCAGGTCTATCATCATGTGTTGGAAGATGGACTATTGTATAGACAGCAGAAATTAGGAGCTACTACCAAGAAATTATTATGCATTCCCATGACGTTACGTGATTCTGTGATTGAGACACTCCACGCTTCACCCATAGGAGGTTCTCATCTTGGATTTACCAAGTGTTACAATGTGGTCTTACCAAGAATTTATTTTCCAAATATGAAGTTATTTATACAGAGGAAAATTAGGGAATGTATAACATGCCAGCAGAATAAACGCCGTCCAGGTCTACCAGCAGGGGAACTGTGCACTTTTCCCGCACAGAAGCCATTTCAGCGGATTTGCCTGGACTTTTCAGGTCCATATCCTCCTTCATCCAATCTTCGTCATCGATACATAATCGCTGCCACAGATTTTGGGACGCGCTATTTAATAGCCAAACCAGTTGCGGATTGCACGGCCAGTACAGCAGCAGAATTTGTGTACGAAGAGATAGTGTTACGCTACGGAGCCCCACAGGATATTTACACGGATCGCGGATCAGCAATTAAATCTAAGCTTTTCCAGGAACTTGGCAATAAATTGGGAATCACCATCAAGTTTTCACCAGTCGGTCTTCATAACTCTATAGGTCTTTCGGAACGTAACCACGGGGTCTTACAGAGTATAATGAAGTGTTATGTCAACTCAAAACACACAGATTGGGTCCAATATTTACAGCCAAGTGTATTTAGTTATAATACTACGAGGAATCAGAATTTGCGGTATAGCCCATTCTTTTTAGTACATGGATTCCAACCTACTTTGCCCTGGGAGCTTGCATTGCACACACCAAGCTGTGAAAATGTGGAGAATGAAGTACGGTTCCGAGTATTGGAGAAAGCAAGAACCAATGCTACGGATAACTTAGCAAAACGACATGTTGAAGTGAAGAAATATTATGATCAGAAGAGGAAACAGATCAAGTTTCAACCAGGCGATCAAGTATTAATTTTTGACAGCACCCAGAAAATTGGAACCGCACGGTGCTTTTCAGGTATTTATAAAGGCCCAGCCACAGTTATCCGAGAAGAGAATCCTAACACATACCTGGTGGAATTCCAAAACAAGCGCGGAAAGACATTAGTGGACTCTATTGCCGTCCAGAGACTCAAAAAATATTATGCGCCTGATGACGGTGAAGGCGAAGAGAATTTGGCAGGTGAAGATGAAGATCATCAAGAGGACAACGCGGACTCACGCACGGATAATGGTCACTAAAATTGAAAATTCATATAAGTAACAGGTTTAACATTTTAATTTCACTTGCATGACATAATAATAATAATAATTTATCATAGAATAGCACTAATAATATTAAAGATTAAAAGCAGACTTATTATTTAATAATGTGCTTTAGGCACAAAAGTTTTTTTTGCAGTATGTAATAATACTAGCTCAGCGGATATATCACTAGAATTTTATAGTTACTCTTCAGAAGAAGGTATATGATTATATTAGCAAAGTTTATTTTAAGCGCCAGTTATGAGAATATTTATATTATATGAATATGTAGACGTCGACGTCAAGATTTTATTGCGCTCCACTAACAAGTATTTTCCTTCGGATATTGGATTGCAACCGATAATCCTGGAAATCCATTCTGCCATCGCAGAATGATAATGATTAAACCACAACGGTTTTAGTTTAAAGCTTTGCCACAATAATATGCTAAGCATATTTTAGAATGAGTAGAGAGAATTAAAGATTCTGCAAGTTTTAGTGATGTTAGTATTTTAATGCATTTAAAGATCGCATAAATAATAATTATTATTTTATTTCAGGTAGTCAGGAGTAAATCAGACTCAATTTTTCTTTTACCTTGTACCTTAGTACAGTTCGTTTAATTTTAAGTATTTAAACATAACGTTAACACCTGAAATTAAATAAGATAAGTTTGCAGTAAAATTCAAAATAAGATAAGCTAAACAGTGCTAATAAATTTAGAGATTAAATAAATTATATTAAATAAATAAATCACGCAGATAATTTGAGCCTAGAGTCAGAAATAATTAAAAGTTGAGTTAAAATATCTACTACTTAGACTAGGCAAGCTTAAAATACGTATTAGCTTTGAAGAACTGTTTGTTTTGATTGCCTAAGCAACATGAAAATCATTGCGATTTTAGTTATTTTAAACGGATTACTTCCACACGTAAAAGCTTCTAATTTTATTTATCTGTTGAACAAGTCCTTTGACTATCCTTATAATATAATTACAATTTTATTATTAACAACATTTATTATTAGTATTTTTATAATTTTCATAATCTGTTATTTTCAATGTCAACGCAAGAAATCTATTACTTATGACCATGAGTGTACCAACGAATTACAGTTAAGCAAACTTAATAATGATCCACCGTCCATTGATCAGATTTACGACGATGTTGCACCGATTGTTGAAGTGGTACCATTTAAAACGAGTCACCCGCCAATTCCCCCTCCACTGCCTCAGTCCATTATTATTCAACCTAGGGTACAACAAGAAGTTCAAGACGTATCCAGAAATAGTTTAGTCACTAAAGACGACAGTATAGATTTGCCGAAGAATATTTTATCCATTAAAGATAGAGTTCAGAAATTTGCCGTAAGCAAGGGTCCTAATTTTGATCAAAACAGTTGCAAAATGGAAAGTGAATTGCCTATTTCACCCTGTGTTCAGCCAGTTGTAAAAATTAAAGAGTCATTTGCGAATCAGTCACCAGTAAAAGTCGAGAAAGTTTCAAGTGTTACTTTAAAAGCAGAAAGTAAGCCAAATTTTCAGGTTACCGAACCTGTTGTATCTTTTACAGACCATATTTTCTACGACTTCATGTTCACCTAGAATTTTTATATTAATTACGATTTAAATTTTAAGTATAATTCATTTTTTACGTTTAATTGTACCTTATGCAAGGTTTATTAGTCATTTAGTTTGCTAACAGCTTCCCAACTGTTGTTATTACGAGCACGGAAGTGTTCAAGTAACACACTGTCGCAAGCGCAACGATATATTTTCTCTCTTTCCATCCCATTTATTACGTCATTTCAAAGTCCTTGACTTCCGTTTCGATTCTCGCAGCGCTTACTAGACTTTGTTCGTAGTAAGTTAAAGTTTTGTAAACAGTTACGCGTCATTCAATGTATCAGCGAACCATCGCCTTGCATTTTCTTCCTCCGTTCCTTTGCTCGCTGCCCGAAGCAGCGACCTTTTCCCCTCCACCTCCCGAACGGAACCCGAACTTCCCCGAAGTCGCCGATCACGCCTGTCGCTGTAGAGAAATCAGTTCAGTCCTTCCAAGTGACCACGAAAATGCAACTTTGCAGGAATTTTGTCAGCAAATTCCTTTCTCCGCACGGAAGCTCTCTCCCGAGTACTTTGAACACGCTGGAAGCTCCGAAAACACTTACCATAGGCTTTGCATATTTTCTCGCATCAGTGGCGGTCGTCCATTAAAATTTTATGGGATCAGTTTAGTTACGCATATAGCCATCAGAATTTGAATTTTACGATAGAAGTTCATGTAAACAATGTTAGGGATATTTTGTTCTATATAGATAAATTTTTCCGTAAAACGTCGCATTTATGCACTTCAGACTAATCACGACCATAAATTTTTAAAGGAACAACAAGACGAAATTTTTTGCGTTTTTCTCGCAAAATTTTCCCGTTTTTCATAGAGATATTTATAGTAAGTAAATTTTTTGGGAAATCGACGTACATTTGGTTTAAATCAGGATAAAGTCAAACGAAATTTTGATAAAATCAGGGAAATTTCTACAAAAGGGCAATTTTAGCACTTTATGCACATAGAGTAATCAAGATTATTAGCAAAAGGCCCAGGCTAAGCCTTGGTGATTAGCACAGGCATGTGCAGCAAAAGTCGCCACGGCATCGTTAGCCTTTCCAAATTTAAACAGAGTGGTTTACCACAAATGTTATAATTTGAGAATTATTATTATTATTAATATTTATTATTAGGAAATTTAGCTCACTTACCCAATTTGCACCTTATTCAACAATGCAGCAATGAAATTCATTACTTCTTACTGATTAACTTCGTGTTAATGTTAGTACAGTAGGTAATATTAGTAATTTGTATTTATATTCTAATATATTGCATAACTATTTTCTATCTATTTTGTTTAAACATACCTAAGGGATTGACACACCATTCTTATATGGGTCAAGTATACTTTTCCGCGGCGGGTCTGTTTACACGACCAAGTGATTTGAGGTATACGGCGGACTCAAGAAGTTTTGAGTGGATAAATTTCTTTTGTTTAAAGAAAATGTGAAATTGAGAAAGTTTTTTATTATTTTTATTGTGTTTAAAATTTGAATTTCACTTTTTTTAATTCCCTGATGCTTTATTTGTTACCACCTGGAGTTTCAACGAAACTCAGATGTAGCATTTACTGAATTTTTTTCTTACATTGCATATTTATGAACCACGGCAAATTGCACCGGCCTATCATTTATTAGGAGGCCATTAGAGGCTTGCCAAAGCAACCTTTTTAGAACTCTAATAGCTTGCTTTGCGCAACACAAATTTTATATATTTATTTTAAGGGTTCACAACATAATAATTCATTTTATAATTTTCAACAGAATTCAGAACATGCTTGCAACACTTATTTTTGTTTATTAATTTTACATTTTGTAATTTTGAAGTGAAATCTATTACTGACAATAAATTATTCCAGTTTATTAGGACACGTAATGGTATTTTAATATCAGGTTCAGGTCACTTTATTGTTATTCAGAATTTGAATAATAATTTGAATACGCACAGATCAATTCAGCTTAACGAAGGGGAATCTCTATTTCTTAATTATCAGGATTTTCGCAAATTATTGTGGATCAACAAATTTTACACACAAGAATTTTAGTTTTCGAACAAGTCAAAATGCAGGAAATTGAGTTACTACCTAATATTCCCAAGAATTTATCTGATTTCACTATTCCCCAATGGACTCCGCTTGAACTTGCTTTAAAGCAACTTAATCAATCGATTAGTAAGGACATTTCATTTCAGGAATTAGTTTTAAAACCTTTGCCTATGTCTATATTAGTTTTTGTTATTTGGAATGTGTTATTAACCGCAACCCTAGGATATTATTTTTATAAGCATCATCAGCTTGCGAAACAGATTAATTCAGAGCAGCGCAGTAATAATTAATAGGTTAAGGCAACACATTAATCATGGACATTAATATTTTAATTACGGTTGGATATTTTATGTAAATTTTCCTTATTTATTTTCAAAGAGTTATGGCAATTATTTTATTTATTTATTTAATTTTATTTTGATGAGACAATTTAATTTGATTTTAAAGGAAAGGCAGTGGAAATTAGTTGGTATTGGGTACTTGCATGAACATGAATCATACATTTCCTATCCTTTATTATTTCCTTTCTTTGTCATAATTTTTCCTTTTAACCTAACCTGTCTATACGGAACACCATGGACAAGCAATGCCTACACCATCCATGGGCATTTTTCATGACGGACATCCGCAGGCAGTCTACTATTACCAGGCAGAAAGACTGAGTATCAGTCTACGAGGGAGACATGCAGATATTTTAAGTACTATTTCAAGAAGAGACTCGTCACCACCAATTTGAGGGAGACACGCAGACATTTCTACTTATTACTACACGGAGACTACCTTTTACAGGAAGGATGTAATCAACCATACATTTCCCAGTATAGCGGACTATACATTATCAACAACACCTAGTGATGGAGCTAGATAAAATTTCCCTCCACACTGTTTGCAGTTCAAACAACAACTTTTCCCCATTTCCCAAGTTCTACGGGTAATTTACCACATTTTTTACATTGCCCCAATGCAGTCAAGACGACAAGCAATCCAGAAAGAAGAAGAAGTATAGGAAACATACATTCTACAAACAGCAGTTCCGGTTACAAACAATAATTACAGAATTGTGCTACAGTGTTTCTACACATACACATGCGAGCTCCTATCATGTGTATCTATTTGGTCATTTACCATGCATTATGGGAAACAGTATTTTTCCATAGTCCTTATGCACATTTTTAGTTTTGTGCCATGCATGAGAACCAGTTTTATATGCATTTAAGTTTACATTTTACTACAAGGAAGCGACAAGCACCAGTGGTGTCAATTGACCAGTGCAATTAGTGAATAATTTTTTTACGATGAAATTTTGCACTTTGAATAATAAACGGACATGCAAGCAATAAAAAACATAATTACAGCACTTTCGAACATTTTAGAAAGCATGCTTTAGTGACAATATTTTATGCATATGTTTGTCGCATGCAGGTATTATTGTTATTTTTTTTTTCTTCTCACCAACATCGAATATTGAAAGCGACACATTTGTTCGCAGAACATTTTTGATATTTATAACTCAAGCACATAGTTTTGTCACTTGCAAGATGATTAATTTTTGTGTGCAGTCATACAAAGGTATTCACCACGCCATAGATGTGTATACAGTGTACAGATTAACATAGGAAAGAAAATTGAACGCTATAATTAAGTTTTACCAGCGACAGTTTTCAGTGTAACTCACTATATGCATTGAATATTGTATAATAATACATTGGAATGTGCAACACAGCCGTGCAAGTTCATATATTCAACGATTTTAGGAGTGCAGTGGCTACGTAGTTCGTACAACATACTACATTTTGATATAATCAGGTTTTCACACAGACAAAACAGTGAGATGTGACAATGTTTTACATGCTTACTTACGTGTACTTACTTGTGCACCTTTTTAAGGTTTTCTTATCTATTTGAAGAGTCTATATCGAGTGGAAATATAAACAAACATTGTGAATTTCGTTCTATCTTGCAAAGACGCTCCAGCCAGCCGGTGGCCTCGCGGAACACACAGAGTCGTTACCGCGTGGCGAGGCATCACAGACTCTTGACTAGGAGCAGGTGGATGAGCAATTCTACATAATAAACAGTACGTACGCACAAAATGTGGTACATTAAGAGTTTTATCGTTTAACGACACGAACTTTTGTGATTTCTAGTCTTATAATAATATATATTATTGTTTTTTACATCGTATAAACATACGAATTTGTTAGTATTAAGGGTATTATTCATTATAAAGTTTAGGGAATGAAAATTTTCTTTCCTTCAGGATACGGCAAACAACAGACAGTTGTGGTGGATTTCTTTTGTATATTTGGGTTTTTTAAGAAAATATATGGAATTGGCGAACCTGAGTCATGTCAAGCTTTGCGATTTGACTTTTAAATTTTCAAAGGAGAAAATTTTCCTAGGCGGCGCGAACGTATCAATCCCTAGGATTGTATGTTTATTTTATTAAGTCTCTCTGAACGCTTCATGTTGACCAGGGCATTCACTTGTTTTTCTCAGCTGTCTCAAGCCTCTTAGGCATGTTTACAATGCATTGTGTTGTGCCATGCAAACCTCCTGAGCATTCAGGAACAGGTAACACTTCTGGTTATGGTGTCAGCGGTTTGCATGGTAGCAATTATAATAAACACGATTCGGCGATTCGGCATCGAGGAAGAGCTCGATGGCCAGGGAATATAGAGGTGAGACAAGCTGGGAAGTGACTGGACTTTGGGAATTGAGTTGGTAGAGAGAGGTGGTCAGCAAGGCAGGAGGTCGATAGTGGAAGCACGCTTTGGTCAGCATTAGAAAGAAGCATACAGAGGACTTCGCTATTTTCATTCAGCTCAGAGACTTCAGTTAGACAGGTAATTATCCTACACCCAGCCATGATACAGGTTCAACGGTTCACAAAATCCAACGGGTTACCATTGTCTTTTCAGTAGTTTAATTCCTTTGTGTAATTTGTACCTTTCGCATGCCAAGCAATAACTCGTCATGTCAATGACGAGTGGTCTCATCAAGAGGATGAATGATGAGTAGTTCACATCACCCCATTAGTTAACTGGTTCAGATCCCTTCATTCTATAGAATGACACGGAATAAAGAATAATTAATGTCTTTAATTAAACGAATCATATTGATCTAAACTAGGCAGTATTCCACTCCGAATAAAGGACAAACACAAAACACCATACATGAATATAATAATAATAATACGTATTATTATTATAATATATTTATATATATTATATGTATGTAGTGTTCTCGTGCGTTTTAATGTGAGTGCCCCTACAATATTTTCTCGCCCGCCCCCCCCCCTTTCCACCCCCACCCAGTCACTTTTCCCTGGACGAAAGCATTTCCCTTGGCATTTTTCTTAACGTTTATGCCATGACCAAAATGCTACCGCTTATGGTATTTCAGATGCCATGGCAAATTTCATGGCATTTCTCAAGGATAGAATCGGTTCTATTTTCGTAGCATTTTTCATAGTATAACAACCAATCAGAATCGACCTCTAGGTCACGAGTGCAGATGGAATGGCGGCCGAGTGAGATGTAAACAGTGTATCACCTCACATTTTTAAAAGCCGATAACTATTCAACCGAAAGGAATAACGATTCCTATAAAACGATATTAGGTACAAAGCAATGGCATTGCTTAAATACATACTCCATAGCGTATATAGTACACGTATGGAAGAATAAATTAGTTGTTTCAATTGTAAACACCAGGCATTTTCTCATCTTGTGTACCTTTCGTGCTGTACATATTTATGTAACGTTCTCTGCACGCTTCATATTTCAAATGCTAACCGGAATGTTACAGGATATGCTTCCGTGTAAAGTATTGTTTGCTATAAAAAATGCTGCAAGATTTTTGGAAGCAGTTATGCCAGCAAGAACGCAAAGGGGAATGCCTCCGTCTAAAGCAAGCCTAAGCCCAGCTTATTATGAAATTTCAGCGTGTGTACCGGGACCCATAGATGGCCAAAAAACTACTTAGATTGCAAAATAAGAGGGTGTCCGAAATACGGTGCTTTGTCAGGTTCTTTGATTATAAAATCTTGCAGACCATGGTGTGTGAAACCATCTACTTGAGTATTATAAAAATAAATTAAGACACGTCCTCGAATTGTAGGGTCTAGCTTAATTTCTCGCTTTGTAGTACAGACGAAGCGTTGTGTGTATGTGTATGTGTGTCTAGGGCAGGTTTTGTGGACTTCGACGATATATACATTTAATTTAACAGTACGAGAAGTAACCTATTTCAGTCTCCAGTAAAATACACCAATAACTCACGGATGAAATCCTTCTGAAATCTTTTCTCTGGAAGTTGTCAAGTCGGTTTTGAAAGGGGGCGCTGTTATTATTTCTACTTTCCGAAACAATTTTCTTGGGAGTTCTCTGGCGACGATGCCCCCCACTCCGCCATCCTTCGATATCTTCCGAGTGAATTTTCTGCTTCCTCGAAAGGATCGGGGAAGGGGGAGACGGAAGAAAGAAACAGCGTGGAAAGCCAAGGTGGAAGTGTTGTTGATACAAAAAAGGATAAGAGGAACCGGCGTTTGGAGAATTGAGTATTGATCCCGGATTGCCCGGAAACTTCCCGGAGGCGAACCCCCGGAACAAGATTAATTTGAGCTAAGAGCCACGGACTGTCAGGTGGAGTTCGGGAATAGGGTCCTTGAATCATGCCCCCGTCTTCCGATTGCCCACCTATCTTCCTCCTCTCGCTCTCCGAGGACGACCTGAAGGGGGGCAAGGGGGGACTGTCCCCGAGGAAGGTGGGGGCTGTTCTTCCTCCCTTGCCGCTCCGGTGCAGATCGGGTACACTTTAAGGATTAGGTCTCCTGGAGGAAAGATTTCTGTTTTAGATGAACGAAGTTTCACGCTGTGGAGGAAGAATTTCCCATTGTCGGAAGAAATTTCACGCTGCTGGGAAGAATTTCCTGGCGATGGAGAAGCAAATTCTAGCTGCTGAGGAGAAGTTTCCTTGCTGGAGGAAATTTGCCAGTGCTACGAAAAATTTCCTTCTTTGAATAAATAAATTCTAGCTGCTGGGAAGAATTTCTTGGCGATAGAGAAGCGAATTCTAGCTTCTGAGAATTTCCCTTGTTGGAGGAAATTTCCCAGTGTTACGAAGAATTTCCTTCTTTGAATAAGTAAATTCTAGCTGCTGAAGAGAATTTCCCATATTCACAGTGCAGAACGGTTATTTTGACAAAATCCTGTTTCCCTCCTGCGCTTCGAGGAGAGGGGATTCTAAGGTTGCCGCTTGTTGCCCAAACAAGGGGACAGCGGTAGGCCTAATCAGTGTTTTACTGCAAGTGGGTAAACGGATTAAGGAGGGTCCCTAGCCGGGAGTTAGCTTGGCTCAACTATAAATACTAAGAATTTCCCACTATTTAATTCAGTACTCATTGAAGAAAGATCACCCTTCTGAAATCTTATCTGCCCGACTGTGTGATTCAGTTGGTTATTTTTTAGCATCTTGCCATGACATGACAACAAGACATTCACTATTTAATTTCACATATATTCATATTTGTATTATTTATATTAATACCTCCCGGTCATGAAAATCTACAACAACGACTGAGGGGTTCGTCGTGCTTACCACACGTCACACCGTATCTAGTTGGATGATCTCGCACCTCAACAGCCGGCAGGTAGGCCCTGGCCCTCTTAGGTTTGCAAATTTTTGCACAGCAGACAATGAATACGTGACGTCAAAACAGTTACTCCTGACAGTATTACCCCCAAGTTGCTAAAACTGTTGCTAGCCGTTCGTGATTTGTAGTAATTAGTTCTGCAAAAGAAATAATGTGAATAACTTCTCTAACTTTTGGCAGGAACTTTTCAAAATTGAGAACACGTTTGATGCTACTCGTATGTAGTCGCTATTTTCAACTAAATTTCCCGACTTTAATTCATAATAAGTGCTGCTGTGAAAGCGTATCTTACAGGTTATATGGAGAAAACCCTTGTTTAAAAACTACACAGAAAACATTATTTCTATTTATCATCTTTCAGAAGTCAAGATTTAATTTTGTTACCAAATCCTTCTTGCAACCACAACGTGTAGGTGCACTAGCTACATATTCCCTGTATAATGAAACATAGCTACGTTGGTGACATCTAGTGGATTGTTAGTGAACTGCTACCACTGTCCACTCAACCTGTCATATCAATTTAATGGTCTTATTTACTGCCTTTGGTACGATCACCAGATCTCAATTTTAGTACATTTTCTTATAAGTTGCGATCACTGTTCAAAAACTACCCTAACTTCCCCTTCGCCTCCCCCTGCCAGGCGTTTACCACCTCGCTTATCGAAGTGAAGGGAAAGTTTCTCCGTGGTGCCCCCTGTTGGCCCCGAAACTTGACTCTCAAAAGGACCTAACTTGAAGCACAACTTGCCTCTCTCCCCTATTAAATTCGATCTAGTAAAGATTTATTCCATTGTCCCCCACCCCACCTGTCTTTTTTTTCGTACAAAGCAGAGAAGAAACAAAAGCAAGGAGACGGAAATACTTTCTAAAGGAACGTGGAAACGAAAAAAATACTATGAACCAGAACTCGAGAGTTCGGTTTCCAATTGAAAATGTTTCTTGGAAACTCGTTCAATATTAACAGCCAAAGCGTAAGAGTTTTTTTTTTTCCGGATGTATTACCGTAACTTTTTTACACATACAAGAAAGGGCGGGAGATTGGGGACGGGGTGAGAAATTGAAACGTTTCTGCAAAAGAAAAAATCATTCCAACGTTTCCGTTTCCGTCACCTGTGTCGCCCTAGTCGCGCAGAGCAAGTTACGCCTTTTTAATCCAAGGAAGATCCATCTGTAAATCTGTATAATCTGTGTTGCTGATGTGATTTGCATTCGGAGTTATTATGTGTTTTAACAATAATGTCTTGTGTTACTCTTCTGTGTTTTGATGAAGTATTGCAATATATATTTTTTTTTAAATCTAAATTGTGTAAAACGTTGTAATAGTTGTAAGCTGTGCTAAATGCAAGGTAAAACTGAAATGTATTGGTTCTGGCATATTAGCCTCACCAAGGAGGAGCTCAAGTTTGTATAAAATACGAAGACGAAAGAAAAATTTTAAATTTTGAATGGAATAGTAAAAACCTTCATACCAAGTTTCTGAGAAGTTCGATTCTTTAGCTGAGGATGTGTCCGCATCTCCAAACGTATCGTTACATTGTTCCCCGTCGCTTTCTCATTACGTCGAAGTCTTCCGAGACGAGCGGCTAGGGACAGCATTAGCACCTTGGGAAATACATGCTAACAGCACCAAAACTGGCCTACCTAACCTATCCACGTAGGCATATAATAGCATAAATAAGTATGTAAATAGGTTTAGCAAGTTATATTTTGTATGCATACGTGGGTAGGTTAGGCTGGTCAGGTTTGGTGCTGTTAGCATGTATTTCCCAAGGTGCTAATGCTGTCCTTAGCCGCTCGTCTCGGACGAGTAGTTCAGTTGCCAATTATAACACCATTAAGCCTTGTTTCCATGATATGAAAAACTAAATATGCTGACCAAGGTAGTATTTTCTTAAAAACATAAACGTGAAGCAGGATAGACTTGACATAAACAGAAGAAGGAAGAAAAGGGGCAGGGGAGAATTGGAAGAGAAAGAAAAAGAGAGAAGGTTTGGAATAAGGAGTATGGGGAAGACCACAGAAAAGATATACACAGTGCTTAGGAAAGCGGGCATTAAAACTTACAGGAAGGGAGGGAGAAACATCTTAGGAATAGCGAAGAATGCAAACAAGAAAAAGGAAAACAGAGAAGAGGAAGGGATTATCTACGAAGTAAAATGTAAAGAATGTCAGAGTGTGTACATAGGAGAAACGAAAAAGAGGCTGAAAGACAGGTTGAAACAACATAGGGATGATGTACGACTTAAGAGACAGAGGAATGCGATATTTAAACACACGAGAGAAACAGAACATGACATAGAGTGGGATGAGGCTAAGCAGATAGGAAGGGAGAAGAGAATGCTAGTGAGAAAATGGAAGGAGGCCAAGGAAATAGAGAAGAAAGGTGAAGAAGACACAATGAACTGGAATGGGGGACTGAAGTTAAACAAAGAATGGAAGAAGGTGTTAGAAAGAGTGGAAAGGACAAGAGAGAAAGAGGAGAGGAGAAGGAAGAAAAATGAAGGAAAAAGAGCGTGAGATAAAAAGTCCAACCACATTATATATGGAAGTAAATATGTTTAGCCTTTTAGTTGAAAGTACAGTTGACAAGAGAAAGCCACCTGCTAGAAAGTTCCAGAACAACTTTCTAATAGTCTGGAGGGAGTAATGTTTGTGTATGTATATATAATGCCCTGTTTTTGTATCTTGTTACATTTGTACTTGATACAGAGTTTGAAGAAGACCTTGCTAGAAGGTTGAAACGTTACGTTTAGTTTATGTTTTTAATAAAATAAATTACTGCCTTGGTCAGCATATTTAGATTTCCAGTTGCCACTTTTCCCGCGAGGTGTCAGTGCGAACGTCGCCCACCGCCCTCTGAGATAGGCAGACGTCAACTCAGGAATGGGGACAAGTAGCTTACGACTTACATCAGGAACAGTAGCACAACCACAGGGAAGGCAATGCCACCCCCCTCCCCCAACCTTGGACGAAAATGAGTTCTAGGCGGGGGCAAACATTGACGGCCAAGGGCACTTGCAGGGTGCAATTACCGTCCTCAATATCAAATTTTATGCAAAATAAAAATACTTTTCGTAAAATATTCTTGCCTCCTTTTCTTAGATTTATCAAGTTCAGAGCCGTTGCTAGGGGTCGGGGGAGTCAACCCTGGGCGCCGAACGATCTAAATGAAAAAAGTTGGAAAAGAGAGAATGCCATGGCGCCCTATTAAATCAATATTGATTTCGGTCTGCCCAAAAATAAAAAATAAAATGGATCTAAAAGTATGTTGCATATGTATTTCCTTATTTTACGTCGCTCCATGTTGCATATGTGTGAAACATATATCGTGCATGAAAGTTATACATCTTGATGTAAAAAAATATATATATTCGGAATGCATTTATCAAGCATTTTCTGTCTTTAAAAAATAGTTTGGGTGCTTGCTTTCCATTATAATTATATATAATTTACGAGGAAAATAACGTCTTTGTTAATAATAATAATAATAATGTTATTATAATAACAATAATTATTATTACTATTATTATTATTATTCGTAAAATATTATTGCTCGCAACAATTGGACAAAGAAACGTGGAAACAATGGGTGAAAAGTGAGTGTTAGTACAAAAAGTCAGGGAGAAAAAGATGCAACTCAGGGGTGAAAGAAAAGCAGAGGAGAAAGTGAAAACAACTTAAGTGAAAAAGGACAGAACAAGGCAGAACTGCTATGGTAACATCCATGGGAAAATACGTGATACTGTACTAAATGGGAATGATAAATAAATATAAATCTGCTTAAATTGAGAATGTGGCTTGTGGTTTCTTCTTTTACAGTTATTCTAAATTCAGTTTTATCGATAAAATGTCCAAGCAGCATTGAGTTTTAGAACGTCTGTTTAATAAACGTTGCCTCTACAAAGTGAAAGTTGCAATATACAGAAGCTGCCGAGCATAGCGCAACAGTGAGTTGAAGCGTGGATTCGGTCTGTTAAAGTATAGGAATTTCGCGGGTGGATCTGTAGTTTAGACAGCAGCAGATGCTTATTCGGACACAGCCTAAGCCTCCAACCCACTCGTCCCCAAAAGCCAGAAAAGCGTGGCAAAATGGCAGCTAGAATAGAGATAAACTGTGGGAGATGTTGGTTAAGATTTCTGCATATGATACATACTCGCTTCCTTAGTCGACCAAGTTTCACGATTTCGCTATCGACAGTTGCAGGTTCGAATCCTGACGAGGACTGGGGTGCTCTTTATGTCTCGCCGACCTCCGTGGCGGAGTGGTTAGCACCAGGTGTTCTGGGTTCGAATCCCAGCCTGCGCATGGGTGTTCTTTGTATCACATCATCAACTTAATCATCCTCATCGCCGCGATTGCCAAAAGTGGCAGAAAAGCGACGCTAAATAACAAATCGATGAAATCAAGGAATGAAATGGTGAGCATCTCTTTATCAATTTCATCACCGTCTTCGTCGTTGCGACTAACCAAAAGTGGAGAAAAGCGACGATAATAACAAAAATACAGATACATAGAGAACCTAAGATATGCGAAATGACACAAAAATTGCATGCATTTCTTTTGTTACTTCGGCAACACACTAAAGTGAACAAAATGCCAAAAATCACTGCACAAAAGATGCGTCTTTGAACTGTTAATACGTTGTATGTAGTAAAAATGCAGAAGGGACACAATTTCAATGAAATTAAAATTACAAATTCGAATCACCGAATATGCATTTCCAGTAGACATGTTAACATGTTTTTTTTCATAAATTCATAATTGTAAGAGATGAAAACGAAATAGATGGTGCGTTACAAGAAGTGCCATGGTTTTAAAACTAAAATTTCAACAAATCTCAAACGGTTACATTCAGAAATTCATATTTGATTTGTTTTAGCATATAGACTCCCAACACTGAGTAAAATCTGGGTAAAGACGGTGAAACAGAAGAGGCTAGAATTTTTACAGTGGAAAAATGGGGAATGGGAGAAAATTCTCGGCCCTTAAGTATCCCTACGGGGACAAAGAATCTGTTCAACTTTACTCTTTGCATAACTTCCTAATTGAATTTCTTTGTAGCCCGACGAAGGAAAAAAAATTAATTAATGTGTCTTGAGAAAGGATTATTAACTTTTCCGTGATCTTTTCTCTCATTTTTCGTTCGACGTGATTATTATTACAATTATTATAGAGAAAGGAAAATCCGAGGATAAAAATGGGACCCTTGAAGAAGAACAAAAGCGGCTCTGGAGAGAACGAAAAACGGAGAGAGAAGGGAATAGCTTTTTTGTCTTTTAAAAAACAAAAGAAGGAACGTTTTCGATCGCAGAGCACTCTGGTGTTGAGTTTCATTGCGATTGGAGTTTGCCTTGATAGACGAAGCATTGGGACATATAGTGGGTATTATATGGTCATGTATGAACAAAATAGCCTGTAATATGAGTTTCAATGTATAACGCGAATTAAAAAATCAATCACTGGGAAATGTAAACTAATTGTTTGGAGTAATTAAAATGGATTTTGATTTAGCTGTTTTTATTTTGCAAAAAGCAGCTGTATTAGTAAACACAATGTTTGTTTGGAAATGTTGGGAAATTATTGCTGATGTTAAGTATAGCAAGACACTGTTCTCTCTCTCTCTCTCTCTCTCTCTCTCTCTCTCTCTCTCTCTCTCTCTCTCTCTCTCTCTCTCTCTCTCTCTCTCTGTCGTATATTATTATCTAGTCTTTCTTTCTGTGTCTGTGTGTCACTTTCTGTTACCTTCTTATATATTTTTCTCTTTATTTTCCTGCTCTCTCTTTGTAACTTTCTCTATCTCTTTCTCTCCTTACCAATCTAATTGGTCTTTGTTCCTCTGTTAATCTGGCATTCCCTTTCTTTTGATCTTCCCCTCCCCTCTTATTCTCTCTCTCTCTCTCTCTCTCTCTCTCTCTCTCTCTCTCTCCTCCCCGATGGCGCAGTGGTAGCGCCATCGCCTTGTAATCAAGAGGTCCCGGGTTCGATTCCCGGTGGAGGCACATAGTGGTTCGGATCCCACTTTAAACTGTAGGTCCAGTCCCGATTAGCCTTACTGTGCATAAAGTGGACTTAAAACACCAAATCAATCAATCAATCAAATCTTTGTGTTACTTTCTCTCCTTTTTCCTTTACTCAACCTATCGGTTTTTGTTTTTCAATCTAGCATTCCCTTTCTTTTGTTGTTACTCTCTCTATTACTCACACACACACTCACATACTATCATTCGCCCTGTCTCTCTCTATACTAAACTCTGTCTCCTTCACTCTGACTCATAGACGGTTCAAATATACAATCCTGTTACAACCAAAGCTTTCATAAATAATAAAAAAAAGAAACTATCTGTAGTAAATTGAACTGTAACACTGAGGCCTTTTCCAAATTCTGGCAATGAAGTGTCTGGAAACGTCTATTTCTTTTTACGAGATCCACCAATAGTAAACAGGCCCTCCTTTTATCGTCAATGCGGTACCTTCCCATCTTACACCGCTAGGTAATTGAATATTTACTACCTCGAGAGTACAATAATCGAAAAAGAAATATATAACAATCTTCAGTCCCGAAATATCTACAGCCAAGATCGTCCCGCGGTGTCCACCTCATTTCCGGTCGTGAATTTCCGCTGAGAGGCTTATGCGATTTCACGTTTCCGATCGGCTTTTCGCGCTGATCCTAACTTTTGTTATTCTTTTTTTTTTTCGTCCCGAAGAAAGGTTTACGACGTCCACAGGCTGCTTTTTTACTTCCCTGAGCGGTGCTTAAATTTTACGCGTCCGTTTCATGGAGTTTCGCATTTGGTAGCTATCCGCTTCCTCGTTACTGGCATTCTTTTTTATGTCTTGGCCATTTTCTCACTCCTTCCTGTCTCTCTCTCTCTCTTTCTTTCTCCCTACTTTCCCCATCTCTTCTTTCTCTCTCTCTCTCTATTTTTCCATATGTCCCGTCTCTTCTCTTTTTCTCCTTGCTTACCATCTCACTCTCTCTCTCTATCCATCCATTCCATATCTCCATTCTTGTCTCTCTCCTGTTTATCATTCTCTCTCTCTATTATTTTCTTGTTAGCATTTCCTTCTCTTCTCTTTCTCTTTATCCTTGCCTACTGTGTCACTCTTTCTCTGTCCCTCCTATCCAGAAATGTCCCTTTATGGAGCGGCTTCGGCATTCACGAAGGCGGCCGGAGTGTGGTGCTGATCACATCACCTCCACAAATGGTCGAGATTGTGAATGTGCGGACCCTGCCCCACATTCGCCATATCCCTTCAGATCGTGTGTGTTGTTTGTGTGATGGTGTGTTTTATTTTATGACGCTTTTTGCTTCTTAGGGAGAGTTCACACTGAAGCCAATCGACCGCAGGCTTGTGCAACCTGTCATGCTGCTACGGTGTAAAACGTTGCTGTTGATTGGCTCGTTCCCCAAGCTACATGTGTCGCCTGTCGCTTCGATCTGAAATCTCTCTTAGGCTAATCACGCCTATTAGATAAAATTGACGAAACAACTATACCTGCAGCGGCTTCTGAAATGAGACAAAAGATGAAAGAGATAAATTAAAAGGCAAAAATGATGCTAACATATACAGGGTGTCCCGAGAATAGATTAACATTTTGAATAATTGTAACGGCTATGCTTTAAATAAATCTGGCTTTTATACTCTAAATTGGAGAAGACAAATGTAGATTTTTTTATATCCTTGCAGGTCATTTTGGTTCGGCGCTGTTCATGATGACAAACCTCCGAGTTTAGGAATGTCGGAGAGTCAAAAATCAAAGTAGAGTCAAATTTAAGGGAAAATATGGTAAAGGAGTATGGATGTTCGAGAATCTTAGAGAAATAACGTACAAGGGTTGAAAGGAAACTGAAAACAGAGAACGCCATAAAAATCCAAGGTACTACTGATAGAACTGGTAAGACATTTTGTTTGGAATAAATATTCATCTCTCTTTACAAGATCCTCGACAAAGCGATTCGTATTTTTGTTATTTAGAGTCGCTTTTCTGGCACTCTTGTCTAATCGCGACGATGAGGATGAGTAATGTTGAAATTGACTAAAAGACACAAAGAACATCCATGTCCATACCGGGACTCGAACCATTGGAACTTTTACGCCGAGATTAACCTCTACATAACGCTTTCTGCCGCCGACCCGACAAGACAGAACCATAACTGAACTAAATTCTTAAATTTTTAAATATTTGCAATACAGTTTCTGACAGACATGTTGAACCTCGGATGAGTTGTAGAACCATGGCTTTATTGGTTAAGCAAATTAAGAGCACCATTTGCTTTTTTAAAGATATGTTACCAGGTCTTGAAAGATTAAGTATTCACGAGTACCTAACAGCTAAGACGATTGGATTTCCGAGTCACAACGGAGCGTGCTTTCAGCTGCAAACTTCAATCAAATGCTTTAGAACTTTGATGAGATTCAGATAAAAAAGTCATTAACGAAGGGAAATTAATTTGTTCATCAACGTTACGACGAAGAAGGACTAATTATCTTGTGGTGGCGTTGTAAGGAGAGTTTTAATAGCACAGGTTGTTATTCGATCCTTTCCCCTTGGAGAATTGAAGTTTGATTATAATTGATGTACACAATCATTGTAACTTCCGGAGTAATAAATCGAGAAGAGATGAACGATATTATAAAATGACTTCCAGGTAATTTTCCGGGAATATTGTCGTTTAACATAACCCCTCGTTACGTATAGCAGGGCCATGAAAGTTGTTTTATCCATTTGCATAGTTCTCAAATCAATTTCCTATCCTCCACTACCATATACAAAAGAAAAGTAATGTAACGAAATTCACAGATTGTTTGAAAAATGTAATGACATTCACAGATTGTTTGAAAAATGTAATGAAATTCACAGATTGTTTGATAGACTGGGACAATTTTCGAAAATTCAGACTGTAGGAAGCATTTTTGAGGAAAAGCGGGCAAACAACATTTTCTGAATATATTTTATGTGCTGATTACGAATATTTTGTTTGCCACTCTCGATTTTGGTGTTATATGCTCCAAATCGCTAAATCGGCCATACGAAATGAGTTCCTATTAACTTTTGAAGGAGCAGAATCAAAATAGTGATCTTGGTGTCAAACATTATGTTTTTGGGTATTCTGAATCCAAATATTATGTTTTCTAATCTAAAATTTTAAGCTATGTGCTCCAAATCGCTAAAAAACAAAATGGCGGCAATACGAAATGAAGTCCTAATAACTTTTGAGGGAGCAGAAAGAAAATAGTGATCTTGGTGTCAGACATTATGTTTTTGGGCATGCTGAATCGAAATATTATGTTTTCCAATCTGAAATTTTAAGCTATGTGCTACAAATCGCTAAAAACCAAAATGGCGGCCATACGAAATGAGTTCCTATTAACTTTTGAAGGAGCAGAACGAAAATAGTGATCTTGGTGTCAAACATTATGTTTTTGGGTATGCTGAATCCAAATATTATGTTTTCTAATCTGAAATTTTAAGCTGTTTGTTCCAAATCGCTAAAAAACAAAATGGCGGCTACGTGTATCCATGCAATGTTTCGTATCCATACTTTTGAACTAGGAATAAAACAGTGTAACAGTACGTTTTTAATACAGAAAAAAAGTATAGAACATTTCTGAAGTAAAGATGCAAAATAATAATATTATTCAAAGCATAAGACCATATTGAAATATTAACAGTACCAGTGTATGATAAATCCGCACGTTATCCTTATTCAACCTTATTTTTCCCACGAAAATAGTATAACATTTTTCTAGTCACGGATATTCATGCACTCCTTAGTGCCAGTATCTGCACATTTGCAAGCTGCAGTACATACAAGCTGTCCTTTCCTGCAGGAAGATGTAGCGGATATACAACCACCCAAACATCCACAGGTGACAATGTCGTAGCAGGGTTGTGGAATTGGTGGCAGCGATTGAAGTTTTTCTTGTTTCAATTCGTCAACACCAAGATTTAGTAGATCATTATTATTAGTGTTTAATATTTTCCATGCTGTCTTCTTACTGATCCCAGCAATGTAGGATACTGTGTCGCATCCTGTTATGGCGTGGAATGGGATGAGAGTTTCGAAGACGGGATCCGTAAATGAAAGCTTCTGCCTGACTTCATGTACTGGAATGTATTTTTTTTTTTATGTTCCTGCTCGCAACCACAATTTCGTACATCTAATCTTGTGAAATAACGCTACCAATTGCACTAATACATCTGCATCACGTGCTGAGACAACAATGTTATCAGCACCAGAATTAAGACAGTGAACTATAGTGCAGGAGGCCTTAGAAAGAGCGTTTCGCCGGCTAACAGCAGACGTCGCTCGCACACTATTGCCGATACTCTCGTGTCGTCTGCTCCTCAGCCGAACAAACAGGCCTAGGTAGCAAGAGGCAGAGGTCACTCACCCTTCCAGAAGGGTGCAGCGAGTTAGCTGTGGCAACGGGGCACGCTCATTCGCAGACCTGATTTGTTCTCGCAGACACACCCCCATATTGTCGTCTGCTGTAAGCCCGCGAAGCGATCTTTCTAAGGCCTCCTGCACTATACAATGCGCGTGTCCGCCTCTTCATGGTTTGCCTGCAATCCTTCAATAGACAAATCACGATTGTTTGTTCGCACGTCATCCTCTTTGTGAAATCCACCGGAAACCACAAATATTTTGTCTTCAGGAGCATTGTTGATCAAATGATTAGAGAGAAAACTGGATACATCTTTTTTATTCTCAGAGTTAGCAAGAAAGTCACTGAATTTGTTGGGGATTGGCACGGATCCATTTTCTATTATTCTCCTTACTAAATGAGCATGTTTCAAGCGCCTATCCCTTGTTCCAGCCTTGATTGAAGTTGCGTTATACCGATCAAAGGTGACATCAATCCTTTTAAAGCTTCTTCCCATAGAAAGAACAAGGTTAAGAAATACATCTGCCAGTTGACCAAAGTTTAAAACTCCTGCAGGCTTTCCAATTGCCACAACTAATTCTTGACCATCTATTATAAGGCATGACGCAGACGGAATTGATATATCAGGTGGACAAATTACATCCTTAGTCATCACATCAGCTAGAATGGCTTTGTTTCCTGTTCTCAGACTTCCGTTTGTGTTGGTAAGGGATATTGGAATTGGCATTAGTTCATGACCCAAAATGCGATTTAGATCCACATTACGACCTGCCTCATAGGCAGTTACGAGGCGCTGGAGAATATTCCTGTCAGTTTTCAAAATGGTTTCCTTGCCACTTACTACCAATTTAACTTCATAGAGGGACTTAAAGGTCTTTGCATTTGACTTATGTAGAGGATCACTTAACTTGACTTGTGTGTGACTTTTACCAGGGGCCATCATCCTTTCCTTCACGAAGGTGTCTAGCTTTACCTGGCCCAGTGTTTCGGCTTTGAGGAGAGTATCTTGAATATCTGAAGTAGCTAAATCCTTTCTTTGTGGCAATGTTCTGGAGGAACTGATAAGAAACATCTTAAGATGATGGCTCACAGGTGTGGGTCTTTTCAAATTTATAAGTGGATCCATGGTTCTATGTTTCTATCATTCTGAAATAAAGTAAAAAAAGAAAAAAATGTATCACAGGTTTAGTCATTTTGTGGTTCTTTTGTTTAAAAAAGAGGAAAAAAATTACAACAATTTTCAAACATGTCAGATTGGAAAACATAATATTCGGATTCAGCATACCCAAAAACATGTTTGACAGCAAGATCACTATTTTCTTTCTGCTCCTTCAAAAGTTATTTGGAGCTCATTTCGTATAGCCGCCATTTTGTTTTCTAGCGATTTGGAGCACATAGCTTAAACTTTCAGATTGGAAAACATAATATTTGGATTCAGCACGCCCAAAAACATATTGTATGACACCAAGATCACTATTTTCTTTCTGCTCCTTCAAAAGTTATTTGGAGCTCATTTCGTATAGCCGTCATTTTGTTTTTTAGCGATTTGGAGCACATAGCTTAAACTTTCAGATTGGAAAACATAATATTTTGATTCAGCACGCCCAAAAACATATTGTATGACACCAAGATCACTATTTTCTTTCTGCTCCCTCAAAAGTTATTTGGAGCTCATTTCGTATGGCCGCCATTTTGGTTTTTTAGCGATTTGGAGCACATAGCTTCAAATTTTCAGATTGGAAAACATAATATTTTGATTCAGCACGCCCAAAAACATATTGTATGACACCAAGATCACTATTTTCTTTCTGCTTCCTCAAAAGTTATTAGGACCTCATTTCGTATTGCCGCCATTTTGTTTTTTAGCGATTTGGAGCACATAACTTCAAATTTCAGATTACAAAACATAATATTGGGATTCAGCATACCCAAAAACATAATGTTTGACACCATGATCACTATTTTGTTTCTGTTCCTTCAAACGTTATTTGGAGATCATTTCGTATGGCCGCCATTTTGTTCTTTAGCGATTTGAAGCACATAACATCAAAATCGAGAGTGGCAAACAAAATATTCGGAATCAGCACATCAATTACATTCAGAAAATGTTGTTTGCCCGCTTTTCCTCAAAAATGCTTCCTACACTTTTTACAGCCACATTTCTGAGAATTTGCACCAGGCTATGAAAAATGTAATGAAATTCATAGATTGTTTGAAAAATGTAATGAAATTCACAGATTATTCGATGAGAAATGTAATGAAATTCACAGATTGTTGGCAAAATGTAACGAAATTTACAGATTGTTTGAAAAATGTAACGAAATTCACAGATTGTTCGCAAAATGTAATGATATTCACAGATCATTCGATGATAAATGTAATGAAATTCACAGATTGTTTGAAAAATGTAATGAAATTCACAGATTGTTTGAAAAATATAATGAAATTCACAGATTGCTTGAAAAATGTAATGAAATTCACAGATTGTTTGAAAAATGTAATGAAATTCACAGATTGTTTGAAAAATGTAATGAACCACAGATTATTCGATGAGAAATGAAATGAAATTCACAGATTGTTCGCAAAATATAACGAAATTTACAGATTGTTTGAAAAATGGAATGAAATTCACAGATTGTTCGCAAAATGTAACGAAATTCACAGATTATTTGTAAAATGTAACGAAATTCACAGATTGTTCGCAAAATATAAAGAAATTCACAGATTGAATAATGTAATGAAATTCACAAATGGTTCGAAAAGTGTAATAGAAGTCACAGATTGTTTAAAAAATAATGTAACATAATCACACATTGTTTGAGCTCAGTAGTCTCCAAGGAATTACTTGCAAATATTCCTTGTAATAAAAATATTCGCGATTAAAATTACCACCTGAGCGCTAGTGTCGCTTCCAATATGGCCGCTCTAAGTAGGATGAATCTTTGTTTACATTCAGCAGTAGTACAAAATAGCAGCGCGTTGTCATGGCTGGTATGGTAGAAAACGTTTAAATTACGCTTTATTTTTAAATATTGCGAATACGATGTGAATTTCAGGTACTCTAACAAACGTGAAGCTGTACTGAGAACGAAGCATTTAATTATGATAGGCAAAAATAACACGGAAAATGCAGACGAAACTATGTATACGCACTGGTTGTCCAAAGCAGTGCTGTACCATCTGCACTTTTTTTGTAACTGGGGTTCTCGGAAATTATTTGAAAATGAAGGAATTGAAATTGACCTGTACTTGAAAAGCTGGGACGGGAGAAAATTGCGAACATATCGTTGCAGTTCTTTCTCGAAAGAGAAAGACTGGTTTAATAATAATATTCACGATTTCATGACCAGGCTATACTCACTGATAAAAGGACATCGTACTGAATGAAACAGTAACATTAGCATGTCCACTTTTTTTTCTGGTTACATTTGACATTAATTCATTCTCAAACTATTTTCATCTTCCCTCTTAATCGACTTGCACCTGTTCCAAATTTCACACATACGTAACACCGGTAATACATGGACGCATTTGGTAAGACGCTTCATGATTTTTCGAAAAAAAAAGCTTTATTTATAAAGTACAATTTAAAACTTTACTTTCATGGAAATATATATTTATCTCTCGAAAAATAAAGTAAGCAGACTCGTGCATTCTTCGTAATTTCCTTGCCGAATTACAGTGTTATATCCCCCATACCAATCTTCTGTCAATTACGTTTTCCCTGATTTACTAACAAATTTCATTTTGTTGATTCTACGGGGTGAAACACATGAAAACTTTTAATTTGTTCTGACCCATAAAACTATTTAGAGAAAAAAAAAACCTGAACAGTCGACCTTACTCTCTCGCATATTCACCATGCTTTAAACGACTTCAACACAACGCATCCTACTTAGAGTACTTCCTGAAAATCCCGGCAGAAGGCATATCGGTTAATTTTAATCGCGAATAGTTGACACAATGTAAATTTTTCTGGTAGTGACCAAAACGCGAAATTGAGAAACAAACTAGCGAAGTTGCAAAAACACACTAGGGGAAAATGTCTTCCATTGGTATTTGTTTCTTTACATACCTAGGCCTATTATTTTACTTTGCTTTTCTACTTCGCTAGGTCATCAGCTAAACTAGGAGTTCATACTAGAAATTGTGTAAAAGAATACTGAAATAGTGGCAATATTAATAAGTTTCTCTCTCTCTCTCTCTCTCTCTCTCTCTCTCTCTCTCTCTCTCTCTCTCTCTCTCTCTGTGTGTGTGTGTGTGTGTGAATCTTACGACACTTCCAAACATCCCTCCCATGAACTTGGCTGTTGGAAATTTCTTCCCTACTAGGAATGACTATTATATGAACACAACGTTTTGCACCTGTGACAAATTAAACATTCCCCAGCCAACGGGGGGTGGTACGACGCAAATTGGAAGCCAAATATATTACGGTGAAACCCCGCAATGGGGGTAACCCCACATTTCGGAGAAGCAGACGCAATGTGCGAAACAGTAGTCAACCCCCTTTTTTAAAAAAAATAGAATACGTGGTTTGGCAGGGGTTGCATTCAGCCTCTCCCTTCAACGGACCACACTTACCAACCTGTCACGCCGAGAGAGCGAGACAATGGAACTAGATTGAAGACGTGTGAAGTGCTTGGGGGATTGGGGGAAAGTTCTGTTCGGATTTGCCTCCTCGTTCTGATTTTGTACATTTTCTCTCCTTGTGCGGCGCTGTTGTAGATATTTCCCCTCTGTCTTGCTTCCCTCGGTCCCCAAACGCGACACTAGCGCCATCTGCAAGGGCGTTGCTCAACGCGAAATAATCTGAGCAAATTCAAATACTCTGCCTGCCACATTTTTACAATCATTTATTAAGTAGAACTCGGGGAGAGACAGAATTTGAAAGAAGTAGAAATTAAAACATATTGTACGGCTGCTGGTGACAAAATTGTGTGTTTCTGGAAGGAAGCTTGAGACTTTTAGTGCGTCGAAACAATATTATCGCCACCATATTGAAAATGCAACGCCATATTGAAATTTTTAGTACCGCTCTATTTCAAGCCAGTTTTCAAACAATCAATAGGCTAAATTGCACCATTTAAAATCTAGGACGCTCATAAAACTTGATTGTACAGTCTCGTATTGAAATATAATTTCAATAATATACGTAAAGAATGGTAAAAACTTAAAAAGAAAACTTCAAAGAAGAGACATTTGCTATGAATGGATTTTGAACAAAGTAAGTCATACTGTTTATGTCCCGGTATGCAGCTGCATATAACAACGTACACTGGTGGCAGTATATCAGGTTGAGAAATGTTTACTTATTGTTATTCTGGGTTTTTCTTGACCATTTAAAAATTGTTACAATCAGAAAATAATCAACATTTCACAGCAACAATATCAAACGAAGTATCGAGATAAATATTGTTATTATTATTATCAAAATAATTATTTACATTTGAATTATTTTAATTACATAAATACGTAAATAAAATTGAGAAAATTCATTAAAAACACTATAATATAACATGTTTAGGTCTTCTTCAAAAGGTCTTGTCCACATAAACGTGCTGCAGAACTGCAATTGTTATTGCCTGTAAATGTTGTGCATTGTTAAACAATTCCATAAAAGATAGCTTTCCATTGTTGTAATTGACATGATTTACAAAGAGTTTCATTGGATGAAATCCCGCAATTGTTACCATGCAATGAAAAACAAAGAAGAAAAAATGAAGCATTGTTTAAACAATAACCATGGAAATGCTCCCCGCCCGAAATTATTTTAGGGTTTGTGCCACTGGTAGGCAATATATTTCTGAAACCGTGTGAAAGAACGAAATTAGTATAGCAGGAAGGAGGTGAGCTGGTCTTCGCCTGTAGAATATTGATAAATCTATCTAGAGACGCATTGTTGTAGCAACAAAGAATAGCTTACTCTTCTGAACCACATTCACTTAGGATTTGAATAGCGACAATAACAACGTTCTTTTCTGGAAGGTCTCAATCTCTATGGTGGAGTATTTTCTTCTAATTTTCGAAAAAATTGGATACGTTTTGGCCTTTGAAATTGCATATCCTCCCCCACCTTGAGTTCGAATGATTAATTATTAATATTGTGATTTAGTTTCCGTACTCCATGCCCCTCTCATATCTGTAACCCTAAAAGAAAATGTGAACTACAAGATCAAGATTTACCATGGCGGGTTATGTTATTTCGAAGTTTCGATAACTTTGTTGCCCTGCTTTCTACTTCCTATTGTGTCCTTGTCTTCATGACTTCGTTCCAATTCTCATTTTTCTCTCTTATATTTCTGTTCTGACGGCTGTCGTGTTACTTGGGTATGGGGATCTTGAGACATTGTACAGTTATATTTCTATTGCCACGTATTGCCTTAGGACCAGGTAGTAGGGGAAATAGTCCTTATTTAATTTACTCGGAACTTGACGAGTTTTATGTAGTAAACTTTTAATAAACAGTAATTGAAATGTTTGGATTCGGTAGAGTAGACTGTCACTCATCCAAGTACTTTCCAGACATCACACTCCTTGATTTTCCTTTTCATTAGATTACATTATAAACTGGCATATTGGATTTGTTTCTTAATTAAGTCTACAGGCATTTTGTGAATGCGTCTTCTTGAATCTCGTATTTATGGTCGGATTATGGTGGTGAGATTGTTGTGCCCAGAATTTCAACCTTTGCGTTGTATGAATTCAAATAGCGTTTCTTGGTCTAATGTATATCTTTTTTTAATGTTACGTATGTATCGATCTGCGCCAACTACAAACTTACATATGTTTAGATAGGCGACACTAGCGCCACTACTTTCAGGCAGAGAAACAAATATGCTTGAGGATCACGAGCGGCTAGCAACTTGGAAATACATGCTAACAGAACCAAACCTGACCTGCCTAACCCATCCACGTATGCATACAATAGCTTAAATAAACGAAATATAACTTACCAAATCTATTTACATACTTATTTATGCAATTGTATGCGTACGTGGATAGGTTAAGCAGGCCAGGTTTGGTTCTGTTAGCATGTATTTCCCAAGTTGCTAATGCAGTCCCTAGTCGATCAGTAGATATTTCACTTTTTGCCAAAAGATGGCAGTGCAGCATATTTGTCTTAATAAAGATAATTACGTATCGGAAATCTCAGGAGTAACGTAATTTCTCGATAAATGTTAATCTGAGACCACGAAGATAAAATATGTTGTAAGAATCATTAATGAAATATAACATGTGCGTGGTACTCGCAATTATAACTTCAAATTCTCATTAGAAGTTGAGAGTACATTTCAAAGAAAAGAGATCTTGTATATACCAATACATGTTATGATCTTGGTTCTCTGTAGTTTTGAGAAGCGAATATAAAATTCTAATGTGGCAGATACGAAAGAAACATCGATTCGAATTCATCACACGTGAATTGCTGCAGGAATGTGCCACATTTCTTAATTTTTATTGAAATTTGGTTTTAGGGTTTGGATATCCCATATAGATTTTGGGATTTGGATATCGGATTTAGGTTTCTGGATTTGAATATAGGATAGATTCGGGATTCGAATATAGGAACTAGGTTTTTGGATGTGGATATTGGGTCCAGGTACCTGGATTCAAATATCGGATCTAGAATTCGTAATATCAATGTCGGCCTAAGGCGCGCTATAGACGAAAGCATTTCTCTTAACATTTATGCTACCGTATAAAGTGAAAAATATTATGGCATTTCAGATGGCATGGCATATTTCATGGCATTTCCCAAAGATAGGATCCGTTCTATTTCCGTAGCATTTCTCGTAGCATAACCAATCAGAAGCGACCTCTAGGTCACGTGTGCATATGTAATGGCAGTCGCCTGAAATTTATTTCTTTATTTATTCAGAAAATTCCAGATACAGCACAGTTGGCCATTTTACACTGAAATTGTCAACATTGAAAATGCAAAGATAATAATAATAATAATAAGAGCAAAAATATTTAAAAAATAATGAAAGTAACAAAATAACACAAAAGTGAATAGCAATTTAACAAAAAATAAGTAAAATAGGGCACTATTTGATATTATTTTTAAAGATTTCTTCCAATAGATGAGGAAAATATATCGATTGTTGATGATAGATCATTGTATTGTGTGGCAAGTCTGTAAAAAATAGATCTTTTTTAATTTCAAGTCTAGGTTTTTCTGTATAAAATAATCTTGTATTGCGAGTTGAGCGCATAGGTACTCTAAAGTGGAATTCCTCAAGAAGTGTGTTGCAGCGGATTTTGCCATTCACAATTTTGTATAAATAACTGAAATCATTCTGCAAACGTCGCTGATAAGCAGTTTGTAAGTTTATCATAGATGGCTTAACTCGACGTGCCTTTCGTGCTGTATATATTACATCACAGTCGCAAAAGTTAACTGAAATGTTAAGTGAATGCTTCCTTGTAAAGTGGGCCTAAGTTTCGAGATTTGGATACTATTCGGGACTCGGATATAGGATCTAGGAAATGCTAGATAATTCGACCGCCCATCCTTATTACGAACTTGTACGATAATGCCTCTGCGGCCAAGATTTACTGTCTACGTTCTTCGATGTCATGCACAAAATCCCATCTCTCCTTACGCACCCATGCATTTTTCATCAAGAGTGAGTCCCCTCAGATGAGAATAGGCGGGGTCCGATGTGACCTTTTGTTGACCCCTTCTCTCTTTCTTCCGTGAGGTCTCATATTCCTTCGTTGGAGAAGTACGAGAGGGGGTGATTAGTGTGGCTACCGTTCGTGATGCTTCGCTGTTACTTGGACTGACAGAACGATATATTTAGAGGCTGGAAGGTATTAACAAATGTCAAGAGAGAAAGAGGAGCAAGTGAAGAGAACAGAGAGGGACACAGATATATGTAGAGGAAGGAAGAGAAATGCAACACAGATGCAGAGAGATGTAAATGTGCACAGATAAAAAAAGAGAGAGAGATAAATGCAGATAAAGGAGTGGAGAGAAAGAGAGAAGACGAAGTGAAAGATTATTTAGAGAGATAAAGAAACACAGAGAATTATATATATATATATATAAATAGAGAAGTAGAAAGTAGAAAGGAATATGGATCGGAAGTAAGGATGGCCAATTCCGGATAACGTTCTATCGGGATATCGGATACTTTTCTATCTATCGTGTATTGATTTGAAGAACTTATTCAATGAAACACTTGGGTTCGAACATTTTTATATTAACTCCATAACACATGAATAAAAAATCAACAACAAGTAACCATAACAACAATATATATTATCATTTGAAATTTATGGCTGTTTCAGCCCATGGCTTTATAACTTAACTTCCACTAATATATAACACTATTCAGATTTCAAATATCCGAATATCAGATATTCTGGGATTATTGGGTTTTCCAGATATCAGAATTATCCAGATATTGTCCGGATGTAATGATATTGTAAATGTCCGTATTGCCGAATGTGTACAATATCCAGACAGTTTTATCATTTATCCGTTTCGCCGTTATCCACATATTCGTCATTTTCGTATTTCACTGTACGGATATTCTATAAATCCTTCATCAAATCTGTTCAATCCGGACAATCCGTTGCATCCGAAACGGATATCGGATAATTTGAAATCCGAATATCCGTTATCCGGATTTTGTAGCGAAGATACAAAAGTAGAGAAAGGAAAAGGGAAAGTGAACAGATACAAAAGTGGAGAGAGGGAGGGAAAGATACAAATAGAAGAAGGGAGATAAGATAGAAGAAGAGCGATCCTAAACATGTTATAAGAAAAAGCAAACACACTATAACACGTGGTAAGATAAATAGATGGAGAATTTACAGCAAAGAGGGGGGAAGTGAAATGCAGAGAACTGGCGAGAAGGAGAGAGGATAAATAAATAAATTCAAATACATAGAAGTAAGGGAGAAATTAACAAAATTTGTGGCAAGTAAATTGTGGTCGTATGAGCATCCGAACATATTGGTGTGTTGTACGTACTTGGCTTAATAGGCGAGAACCTTCTCAAGATTTCTGCTCCCTGGGAACTAATTTTAAAGGACAGTAGGAGGGGTTCGCGACACATCAACACTGCAGGCCATTGGCTACACCGTTTGAAGATGGCCTTATTATGCAAACGACTACTCATCCGAAGAGAAAGAAACTCCAAGATTATCACCAAAAATGAGGCTCTGAAAAGGGGACACATTCGCTTCGGTGCGCAGAATTGAATCCCAGCACATTCTCGGATTTCGCCGGTGCGCCAAAGCACAGAAAACCAGACGACTCCCAGAGGCCGTCCTATCTTCCTACGTGACCAGGAAATGACGTCATAAGTTCCCATTTCTTTCCACCGGAAGCTGGGACTTTGGAGGGATGGAGATTCCAGCCATCGCAGGTCGCAAACTTCAAACAGATTTGGGGAAATAAGGTTTCTTCTCGCCTTTTCGTGAAATACTGGCGCTCTAGGGTGAAATAGCCCTTATGGAAAGCCACAAGAAGATTGGAAGCAGGGGGGAGGAAATTGTCACACCCTCCAAGGTTCTCAAATGCCTGGACAACAAGATTCCCTTGCTCTGAAAGATGGACGAATCGTTGGAGACGTGTTGAGATGAAGGCGAAATCTTGTACAGAGAGGAACATGGACAGGTCTGGTAAATGCTCAGTATTTCTGGAAGAGAGCTGCCGTGTGCACGTATGGACTGCAGAGCGAGCAGAGATGCTGTAGCATTGTAAGGAGGAGGTCAAAGAGGGCATGAGGCATGTAATGACCCCGAGTTTGCCATTACTTCGTGGTTTTATATTATTATTATTATATCTTATATTATTATTTCATGCTCATTATAGTTGGTATTATACAGTTCATAATTCATATATATATTCATAAATATATTTGCCTTTAAATGTTCTAAAGATTGTTGTAAGTTTAATTTTAATCAAGTTAGTGAAGCCTAAGTTAATAATTTCTGAGTTAGATTCTTTATATCTATTTGTTGTTTCATGTTTCTGGCAAACGCCGTTCGTTTCTCTTATATTTTGAAAGCCATTGTTGATTTATTTAAACTCTTGTGGTGTGAGAAGATCGCGCGCTTTTCATTGCATTGTTGCCACCACATACCTAAATTCTCTGTGCCAGATTACTGTACATTTCTAATATATTACTGTTTGCTTTTATCAACTTCCTTGTATTAAAATGTTATTGTGTCTGGTAACACTGAGTAACTGGGGAGGTGTTTTCGCCTTCCAGAAAAACGGTTAGTAGTCGCGCGGAGAGATTTGAAGTAGCAAGAGGTGATTCGCGTTACGGGAAAGATAGGCTTACGCATCTCGTGCTGTATCGTTCGAAAGTATTTTTAATTGTAATTTTAGTCTTACATGATATACGTGCGTGTCTATAATAAACGTAAAGTTGAACATTTTGCGGTTTTTCTTTTATTTCGAAAATGTATTTCGTACTTGTGGATACCAGGAGGACAACCTCGTGGGTTGTCATTGGACTTCACCTGTGGATCCAAGGGGAAGGAACGCAGTAATTCAACCCGAACCCTGGGATTATCCAGCATGCTCTGCTGAGCTTATAAGGTAAGTGTATTGTGAAGTGCACCGCTACGCGGGACGTAGCCGGCATCGTCGATCACGTCCATGCAGTGGGAAACCATTCGTAAATAAACATGCAGCTTGGCATTGTAATCATGGAAGAAGAAGAATTTTTGTGCGTTCAACGCAAGCCGCTCCCCCCCCCTCCCCTTTCTGCCCTGCTGCTTCCTAGCGTTGAGATACAGGCAGGAAGATCGCATTACACGGAGCGTTTTCTTGCTGCCACAAGTGCAAACGAGTTGCCCTTCCCTGGACTAGGGCATGGTTTAAAATGTTTCTGATAGCTATGGTTATCCTAGTGAATTATAACACCATTAAGCCTTGTTTCCATGATATGAAAAATTCAATATGCTGACCAAGGCAGTAATTTATTTTATTATTAAACATAAACTAAACGTAATGTTTCAACTTCTAGCAAGGTCTTCTTCAGACTCTGCACCAAGTACAAATGTAACAAGGTACAAAAACAGAAAGGTATATATACACAAACATTACTCCCCTCCAGACTATTAGAAAGTAGTTCTGGAACATTCTAGCAGGTGGCTTTCCCTTGTCAACTGTACTTTCACCTAAAAGGCTAAACATATTTACTTCCATATAGAATGTGGTTGGACTCTTTATCTCACGTTCTTTTCCTTCATTCTTCATCCTTCTTCTCTCCTCATTCTCTCGTGTCCTTTCCACTCTTTCTAACACCTTCTTCCATTCTTTGTTCCAGTTCATTGTGTCTTCTTCACCTTTCTTCTATATTTCCTTAGCCTCCTTCCATTTTCTCACTACCATTCTCGTCTCCCTTCCTATCTTCTTAGCCTCATCCCACTCTATGCCATGTCCTGTTTCTCTCGTGTGTTTAAATATCGCATTTCTCTCTCTCTTAAGTCGTACATCATCCCTATGTTCTTTCAACATGTCTTTCAGCCTCTTTTTCGTTTCTTTTATGTACACACTCTGGCATTCTTTACATTTCACTTCGTATTCCTCATTTGTACTTGGTGCAAAGTCTGAAGAAGACCTTGCTAGAAGGTTGAAAAGTTACGTTTAGTTTATGTTTTATAATAACATAAATTACTGCCTTGGTCAGCATATTGAGTTTATCCTAGTGAAATCCTAAGGAAACTATGATGGGATATGAATAGGCGGCCTTCAGCTTCACCAAACCGGTATTCTCTATTGGAACAAGCCGAAATTGAATTCAATCTCTAACCTACCTGTATAATACAATACGACCACACTGATATATACGCCCGCCGCAAAATGACTTCGGACCTCTTAACAAAAGCACAAAATATTAAAAAAATCATGTGAAAAGCTATTATTTCCGATTCCGTAAAAACATAATTCCATGTCAAATATTTAGGCTTCGTTTCCATGGAAACCTTTCTAACAATGGAAAGTTGAATGTCATTTTTAGCCATTGTTGTTGTTTCCATGGAGATGATTTGAAATAAACAATTACCTAATTTCAAACGCCCATATATCCGTTGCTAATTAAGATAGAGAAATGATTTTACACGCTGGATTCAGCTCGATACCTTCTATCGGATTCCGTAGAAAAATGCATTCCATGTCTAATATTTAGGCCTCGTTTCCATGGAAATCTTTCTAGTAATGGGAAGTTCAATCTCATTGTTAGGACTTAAATTACTGCCGACGTCTTTGTGATTCCACGCCCCCGCGCATCCAAATGGTTCTCAAAAGTAAAGGCAACATGACTACGTATGAATTTTTGCTGTATCTAATAGCTTAATAATAGCTTATCACATACATTTTCTGTATTTTTTGTGCTTTTGTTATGAGGTCCGAAGTCATTTTGCGGCGGGTGTATGTTTGGTAGAAAAGGTCATGAAACTAGTGGATCTGTAGAATGACATTTGTAGTATTCAGAGAGAGGTTGACGGATATAAAGAGGGAGCAGACGAGAGGTGAGTGATAGGTGGAGGGATAGAGGGAGTGGGAGATAGGTAGAGAGGAAGTTTTAGAGGTAAATTTTCCGTATCCGGAAAACGCCTGAAACTCTCTATTTATGTCACTTTCCATATTCCTACTTACGTATTCTGCATTGAGAAACATTGCTGAAGGTAACATTTCGCTTTTTTCACGGAAATAATCTATATTTTCGACGTATGAAGCAAGTTTTCTTGATTTCTTTTTCCCTTCGGTAACACGCTAAATGGCGGTCACAGTTTCACTACCGTAGTCGGCATGCAGTGTTTCCACCCCACTCCACCCAAAAATATCTACGTAGCCCCACAAACCATTCTCGCATAGCCCCACGAACCATTGACACATAGCCCCACGAACCATTTGCGGAAACGTACCTTCTTCAGTTACAAAAACACGTGTTTGAAAACACTGACCGGGATTGATCGGGATTACGTCATCACACACAGGCAACATCCGGCTGGAAGGAAATGGATGCAACAGCTTTCGTGCATCGGTCACACATTTATATAGAAAAATACACGATTTACCGGCAAAATTCAATGAACGATGCTAGAAAACACTTCCCCGAACTTCCACAAGTCTAAAGAAACTGCATTCGGTAAGTAATTTCTCCTGTAAATTTTAAGAAATCCGTTTTCCCGATACGGAAAATTTACCGTTTTGGAAAAAGGGAGTTGACGAGAGGAAGCGATAGGTAGAGGGAGAGAGGGACTGAAATATAGGGAGCAGCGGCGGCGCCAGGATTAATCATCAAGGGGGAAACTGAGGGAGTGCGGAAAGAAATTTAGGGGATGCGATGCTGAAAATAAGGAAAAGCATGAAACACACATGCAACCTTTCAATACTGGGGAGCAAGGTGCCAAAACGGTGGGGCAAGGACAGTTTAGCATAGTGCGAGGGCAAACATAGGAAATAGCGGGGGCAACTGCACCTCTAATCACCGCCACTGATTAACAAAAATTACTGACTGAAATTAAAATATAAGTGTGAAACGAAATATATAACTTTAGATTGACATCCATTTCCCAGGGATGCTGTGTCCCCTTGCCCACCCCCTGGACGTCCATTCAGATTCACGTTGTAGTCTTACTGAACTACAGAGCATTCCCGGACATTCGCTACGAGAGTCGGCGGCAAGCGGCACACCATCCGTGAGTTAAAAGAGAGTATTGTACGAGAAATCGGAAGAATTACAATAGACGAACTTCAACGTGAAAATGCCAATTTCCTTGGGAGATGCCAGGAATGTGTTGCAGTAGAGGGACATCATTTTCAACACCTTCTGTAGTCAAGGTTAGTACACAATATGAAAACTGTAATTTTAATAGCCGACTCCAGCGACTGTCGCCGACCCGTTCACCGGGAAAGACAAGCGCTGATCCCTGGCCGCTTGCCGCCGAGTCTCGTAGCGAATGTCAAGGAATGATGCTCTGTATGTAGTGAAATAACAATTAAATTATCCTTGTCTTTAAAAACACAATTTTTGAACCTTTTCAATGTAACCAATGGAGCTACCAAATACATAGTACATTGTACAGTCACGGACACTGCCGGCTTGTAACGATTCCGTTGAAAGTCAATATATTCATTACAAGCCGGCAGTGTCCGTGACTGTACATTCCGTATGCCACTTCAGGACAAAACGCGAAGTGCACAGCAACTTTGTCTTCGTTAAAATCCCTTCTGCCGCACTATCCCCAACAACGAACTGTAAAATGTCTTTCTTAACATTAGGCCTCTTTCTAACGGGTTTTGAAGAAGCCTGAAATGGTACAGTAGAGAGGCAGCACTTCGTTCCTACGCGTCAGCAAAAATTCGATGCGACTGGTGTTATGATACATCCGGTGTAGCGGGGTACGAGCTGTTTTATTGTTGAGTCAGCAGAACGTGTCTGATCACGTTGAAGACATCGGAAGCGGTGGAGGGAGGGGGTCAATGGATTTGTCACGTTGTTTCATGATGTATGCTAACCTAACACGTGCGTATGTTTGTGTGTGTGTGGAGGAAATGCGCGCGCAACCATTGCGTATGATTCAAAGACATGAAGAAATGATTTAAAGATGGCGCCGAAGGTGCTTTACCCCGAAAGCTTAGCGGCTAAGGTTATTGCTCTGTAAAACAAGAGGCGTCGAGGGTTCGATTCCTGGTAGAGTCAATATTGATTGATTGATAGATTGAGTTAGTTTTTTTTAAGTCCGTTTTATGCACGGCAAAACTAATCAGGATTGAAGCTACAGTTGAAAAGTGGTGATTCGGACCACTATGTGCCTCCACCGAGTATCGAACCTGGGACCCCTTGATTACAAGGCGACGATGTCAATATTGAATGGTCTCGATTAGCCTGTGTGTAAATAAAGGCATCAAAATGGTTGAGTTCGAATATCGAGTTGGGTTAGTGGTTAATGTTGTCACCTGGCAATGAAGAGGTCGCGGGTTCGATTCTCTAGGTAGTTAAATGATTCCAATTGTTTTGTCCCGCCATTATAGGTCCCGATTAGTCCATCTGTGCATAAATAGTATTTGAATAAAATCAATATGGCGGCCGCGTTTTGTGTTTAGCGGCGGCGGCGGCGACCGGGCGCGGCGCGGGGGATGTTTTTTATTCCGCGAGATGTTTTAACCAAGTGGTTGAGGGTTCGATTCCCAATGTTGGTGAAAATTGGATATTCAATTGTATTTGTTTAAAAGTTCCGATTAGCTATTTGTGCACAAAGAGAAAATGAACTAATTGGAAATAGGATGTTTATGCTGTAATGAAAAGGTCCCCGGGTTCGATTCACAATGTCAAATTGGCTGATAATGATGTTGTTTTTAAAATAAAAAAAAAGAAGTGTGAATAAATTAGAATCTGTTGTTTTGCCGTGTGGGGCCCCAGTAACGATTAGCTTAAATGCATAAAGAGTAGGTAAAATAAGCAAGATGGCCGTCACTATTGTTTTGTGATCAAAGAGGAGTCACAGGTTCGATTCAATCAAAGGAGGCAACATTCTATGTTTCAATTCCATGTAAAAGTCTAAAGTTATGTTTCGATTAACCTCAATGCATAAAGAGGAATTAAACAAAAACAAGCAAAATGGCGACAGATGTGATAAAAGAAAAATTGAATTAGTTTTTTTATAGTGACAAGAAAAAATAGCGAATCACTGTTAGAAATAGAATGAAAATAAAGATACTTGCCTTTGCGTGTCCAGCGCTGTGCAGAAAAGCTCTCATGCTTTATCTCCGACAAGTCCACAATACACAATTTTTTTTATTGTACAGTTAATTATTAATGTTGTTATTAACACAGATTCTTACCAGTGTGAAGAAAAGCTCTCATGCTTTATCTCCGACAAGTCCACAATACACACTTTTTCATTATATAGTTAATTATTAATATTGTTATTAACACCGATTTTTACCAGTGTGAAGAAAAGCTCTCATGCTTTATCTTCGACAAGTCCACAATACACATTTTTTCATTATATAGTTAATTATTAATGTTGTTATTAACGATTGTTACCAGTAAAAATATAAACCATGAGGATTTTTAAAGGAGTGATAAGTGAAAAAAAAGCCAAGACATATATTTTATCCCTGTTTATTACCAATATTTACAAAATTCAAAAGAGCCGCACACACACAAACACACATACATATGTAAAATGTTTATATTGTGTCACCAGTTTATCAGCATGTTATTTAACAAGTTTTTATTCTTCAAGTTTGTTCACTCACCCACATAAGGAATTGTGTCACTATCATATCCATTTTCTGCTGCAACCACTGAATTAAAATGTTTCACTATTTTTTCCACAAGCATGTTCTCGCAAAAAACAAACACTTCTTTGGAAAGTCTTTTTCCGTCGATGTTTTGTATAGACAAAGGATCAGGTTTTGTACATCCATGTAGATGGGAAAGCACAAACTTCTCCTTATTACATGCATGGACAGGGGAAATATCTGTGCAACCGAAACATTGTTCGCGAAGGTCGAGAATGCAAGATTCCACACAGTTTCCAAAATATGATTTCAGATACGGCGACACTGTTTCACACATAACTTTCGCATGCTCGATGCACACAAATATCTTCATAAAGTTCCGCCACGAACTTTCTGCGATGAACACTATCTCCAGGGAACCGTAAGCTGGTTTCTTCCTTATAATGATCTGACGGCGATTGTACAGTGTGGTTATCAGCAATTCATGTTGCTCACTTAGTGGGTAGGAAACACGAGGCTGCTCACCTGGAATAGCGATGTAATTGTCGATTACTGGAAACAATTCCTGAAGAGCGTGCCACTCCTGCAACTGTAGTTCAACACCGGCGGCCCCGCTTCTGTGTAGCCTGACCACAGGTTGGAAATCCAGATGAGAGGAAAGTCCGATTGAGATAACCTTTGTTTTCGAAGCATTCAAATAGTAGACGTGATCAAATAATATCGACTGGCGTATAAGACTAGTTACATGTTTTTGTTCTTCAGGTAAATGCTGATCGCTCTCTTTCTGAAGAACCCCCTTGAAATTAGTGTACGGTTGAAATTTTTTTTTCAGCGGCATCGAAATAGAGGATTCCATGACTAAGAACTGCGAGATACTGCATGTCGCAGCGTGCAGATATACATTTGAAGAAATGCGTGGGTGTGTTTTTGAGACGCATGCGCGCGTAGCAAACCAAGCATGTGCTGGACAAAAAAGGTGGAGGGGGCGGGGTGTTACAAAGATCAATGGTGAGAGAAAAATCAGCAGAATACCATAAACGTCATATTGAGGAAATATTGGATAACAAATATTAATTAATTTAATTAAAGCATCAACCGCATTGTCGATCTGAAATTAGGTTTATAGACAGGGGGCAAAATGGAAAATATCGACGATGTTCTAGTATTGGATTGTTTCTGTGTTTCCATCGGTATAATCCTCCACCACATTTGAAGCATACTGTTTTATCCTCTTTTTGAATGTAAAATAATCCTGCTTCGGACAGAGCTTCTACAAACGGGAATTCTTTTGATTGCCAGTTTCTGAAAGAGGACAATCTAGCATTGAAAGATCCCATCTCTGGATATTGCGTCATTGTTCTGTAAAGACACAAAACAAGATAAATATTATAAGTAAGCTGTTGTAAACTGTAACGCTACAAAATTATTAATATACTATTAGGACTATATGTAACTTGTATAAAATTTCAAACAGTATTTACTGTCAATATTTTCTAGTATACGTACCGAGTATTATAAATTTAATTTACGAGTCAGCAAATAACTTGTTATAATATTGTCGTTTTTTATCGGTACTGGGAATAACATTTGAAATTTATGCATGGGTTTACCAGAGGCTCTATGGAATAAATACAGAAAACAGTAATGCCCACAGTACACGGACCCGTAACTTTGTATCTGATGAGTGTTGTACGTATAGAATTTAGAGTTACTTTCCAAAAATCGCAAATGGTTATGCACATGTGGAGGTTTTCCGTAACTATCAAAAAATTCCCCCCGGGAGTTACTGTCTATGTAAATTGCTACCCAGTGCTTCCCGGGGCTATGTTTGGGGTCTGTATTTACAATCAACGCTACTGGTAGTTCCACATGTACAGGTAATTCATTAGCTGCGAAAACCCCAACATGATGATTGTCAAAGGCTCTATTTGATATTAGCCCGTGAAGCAAATTTAAAGTCGACAGCATTGCTGGACACTAAATAGTAATATTGTGCAACTCACCTTGTTATACAATTAATCCAGATGAATATCTCTTTGATTATTAATTTCCATGAGAGCGTCAAATTCAGAGTAGATAACACAAGTCACAGTAGATTCCAAAGCCGATTTGAAGTGGACTTCCAAGCTAACAGCCCCTTGCCGTTGAAGACTGCAGTGGGATATGGCACTTGCAGCTGCGTCTGGTGTTATATCGAAAACAAGTAATGCGTATCCCTGGGGGTATTCCTCACACGATATATTGTTTCCTTCATCCATATAGTGTATCCCTGTTCCAGAGAATAATGTGTGATATGCTGTTATGTACTTGTTGTTTTCAAAGTCTGGTTGAAGTGGTTTGCCGGGAATTTGGACTCCATCAACATATAAAGTAAAGAAGTTGTAATTGAAATGTTGAAAATTGAATGGGTTTGTAGACAGTGTGCCGTTGAATGCATCGTTGGTAACAAACCCCACAACTAATCGTTTCGGAAGACGTCCAAGTATCACATTGTCAATTGTTTTTGAAACAATATCTTTTGGAATAGTTACAGCTTTAAGTTGTACTCTTGTTAGAGGGTATTTTGCTGTATGTTTTTGCAGTATGCGATTGTGACTAAGTTTGATGGATGAACTGACCGATACTTTTCTCACATATAGTGTAGCATCCAGAATTTCCACTTTGCCTTCACTGTCATCTAATCCCATCAAGCAGAAAGTGTTTTTCGAAGGAATCAGTTTTATTCGCATTTCCACTCCATTGATCAAAAATTTCTCTTGATTGAAAATATCAGAATGCAAGTAACCAAACATATCAAATGTTTTACTCTGTTTTGTTAGTTGGTTACGTTTTGTAAAGCCTTTGTTGTCTTCCGAAACGTTATCAAAAGCGCCTGCTGTATCCTTGTACCACAATGCACTTTGGAGATGAGATGATTTTGCAGATATGTCATAGTTCAGTGCTTTTTCAAAATAAGACCTGTATGGGTGCATGTGAGATGGAAACGAGATGAGTTTGTTATTTAAGTAGATTTGTACTTCGCTGAACATTGCATTGAGAAAATCATTGACAGGCCCAATTGTTTTATCTGTGGGTAGCAATAACTGACCATTCGCTTTTACAATTCTGGCATCTATATTCAACATTGTGTGTGCTAAATCCATATAATCATCACCATGTCCAGGTATTACAAACTCGGTGGGAGCATTATCTGCCAGAGAACTAACAGGTTTGTATCCGATGGTGTGGTGTTCTAAGATGCTTGTCTGAGTAGGTTTTACCGAGAAAATATCCAATTCACTTTTAAAACACTCACATGATTTCTCCCTAATTAGCGCCATATCCAATCAAAAATATCTGATGTTATTTGAATTTTTTTACGGTTGCGTTTCGTTGTTTTCTTGGTGTTTGTATTGGCACTGGATCTCTTCTTTCTCTGAGCGGTCCTTCCAGTTCGCTGTCCCGAAGCAGAGTGATTCCTTTTGAAATGTTTATGCCCCTGATAACCTGAACCAATCATTTCCTTTAGCTTTGTTTCAGCTTTTCTTTAAGATTTGATCTGGCATCCGAAATTCTGGATTGTAGTGACTGTTTTAGGGGTGGTTTGTTTACAACATCACCTAACACATTTACCCCTGTTTTTAACATTTCTCTCCCTACAGCTTTCGCTCCTTTCTTGATAAGAGGCAAAGCTGACCGAAAAAGTCCTCCAAGAAAACTTCCAATGCCATGTCCTTTTTGATAGGCAGCACCGTAATATATGTTACCCACACCAGATCCAGCTTGTTGATGGTAGTATTGAAAATATGGGTCATTCATAATCACAGCTTTTCACCACAACATCTAAAATGAAGTTTCAAACACACTAGTCCGAAGGAGAATGGGATGTGTGCACCAGTGCTGTCCCTTAAGTCAATTTCTATTTGTTCGAAATTATGTTTCTGCACTGGGATGTAATGTGGTGAATCGAAAATTTGCACACCATCACTTCCAAAAGTATGTTCCATAGGATTAATGTTTATAATACGTAATAGAGGGGCAATAGCATCTCCCACCATATGTGATTCCACAATATCTGTGTAAATATACATCTGGGAAGGAATCTCTCTCACAACATTTGGAGGCGAGCGTCCAATTTTTACTTCTGATAGATCATCGGTCGGTTTAAAACCTAATATCCGTGCCAGTTGAGGTGACAATTGTACATTTATGTTTCTCTGCTTGGTAGATATATCAACAGTCACATGTTTGTACGCAGGATGATTTCGGAGACTAAAATTTAATGTTTCAGAATATTTATTGATTTCTGCAACAATGCTGTTTATAGATGCGTAATAGCCTTCGGATATTCGAAGTTCGTTCCATTTGACATCATCCATAGATTTATATTGAATATAGTTGTTAAATCTTGTAATGTTTAGTATTGAATAAGGATAATGCACTTCTACCAATGCCATCTCCCATTTGTTGGTGTCCAACTCCACACGGTTCTGAAGCTTTGTGGTGTAATTAGTTAGAGTATTACTTGGGAAATATTTCATGGAACTGTTACTAGGCAAAGTAATGTAGAAAGCGTTTGCTTTTCTCATGATGTGTTATAAAGGTTATTTGTACCACTGATGAGAATATCTACAAACATTTATGCCTCTCTCTCTCTCTTTTTGACTCCAAAAACGATGCGCTAATCCAACTGTCAAATAATCTGGAGTAACCTTTCCAATGAACTAACAACTTTTTACTGGCTCCTTTACCTTTGGTCGCAAGGATTTTATCAATTTCATGCATATCCGGTAAGCGGACCAGTTGCAACTCTTCCGTATAAAATGTTCCATCGATTTTATGTCCTTGTAGATCTTTTAATTCATACACTTGAGGATTTCTTTTCAAAATACGTTCCACCACAAATATTTCTCTTGTCCAATTTTCCATGTAACCTTTGTCAAAGCGTTTTTTGGTTTTTGTTATTCTCACTGTATCTCCTATTTTGAATGGCATCTTCAATGACAATAGTGGAGATGAATCAGATTTGAGTTTTTTGTCATACATATTGTGCCATACTTTCAAAACCTTCTCAGGAGTAACATCTGCTGGTGCCATTTTAATACTCGAGTGAATTTTATGATTATAAGCTTTCAAAAGCTTTGGGAATACATTAACATAGCAGCTGGTTCTTTGCTTAGTAAAATACTTCCACATGCGTTCCTTTAAAGTTCTGTTGAATCTTTCAACAATACTAGCTTAAATATCAGGATTCTTTGTTGTAAAATAAATTACATTTTGTTTTTTGAGATATTCCTGCACAATACTGTTGGTAAACTCACGTCCTTTGTCAGTTTATAATTTCAAAGGTTTTCTTTTGCTTTGTTTGAAAATTTGCTGGAAAGCCTTTTTTATACATACACCAGTTTTATTTTTTACAGGGACATCCGAAGCATGCCTACTAAAAATATCGATAGCTGTGAGTATATATCTGTACCCTTTGTTGTGATTCCGCAAACTCTGCATGTCATTCAAGTCAGCCTGCCATTGGTCATCGATATTATGCACAAAATAAAAGTTTCTCGGAAATCTACGCTTTACAGGTCTATGCAAAGTGTATGCAGTTTGCTTTGTCAACCAATGTTTGATTGTTGACAATGGTATGGATTTTTTTACAGCTTTCCATAGTGTTGAAGCTGTAGAATAGGATGCTGGATGAGATGGATTGTACCAGATATTCTCTAATATTTTTTCGCTCATGGTTTGTATCTTGACCAAACTGGAACAGTACGTTTACGTTTGTGCCCTGGAAATGATGATACAAAAGAAATTGGTTCTTTTTCTTCTTCTTCTTCTTCTTCTTCTTCTGTTTCTGTTAATTCTTGTGCCTCTTCTTGGTTAGCTCCGGACAGCGGAATATGGCGTCCGGGGTTGCCAAAAACAATCTGTTGAATAAACTCCTGTCTCCGGGGGTTTCCAATATATTCTTGAGGAATATTAGATAACGCCAGAGCTCCATTGAACAGTTGCCACCCAACAGGATTGCTTGTTTTTCGTGGTCGAATTATATCCGATACTAGATCGACAATATTTGAGCCTTCAATTTTATTATTGTTAATAAAAACTGCCCCATATTTATCCCAATCAATATTACTATTATGTAAAAGACGTTCATACAACAGTTCGACTTTTCTACGATACATGCTAGGTGTAGCAGCTAGAATTTCTTCTTTCATATCAGTCAACTTCTCAGTAGATTCTGTAATCGGTAGCGACACAGGTTCTCTTTGTTTTCGAGTAAAAGACAGAAATTTTTGGAGCACAATGCTGTAACGATTCCATTTTTCATCATCCGAAAGACCTTTGAGATTCAAAATTACTTGCATATCCTGATCCAATTGCGATAAGGATGTAGACGGTGCAGACATAACAGGATGTCTTATGTTATCCATAAATTCTTGAGGTATTATAACCATTTTTTTTGGCATGCTCCATGTTCAGATTTTTTTTCACTTAAATAAACTTGATAACACACCTCCTATTAAAGGGGCTAATAACGCAGGTAGAAATCCACCGTGTTGCACTAGTATGTGTTTCTTCTGCTTTGTAGAGTGTCCTTTGGCAGAGAGATTACGTATCACCTTCTTGTACCGGCTCAATCTTGTTTTCTGAGGTGTTGAAAGAGGAACATTCCCTTTTAGAACATTGTAACAACACTCACAGATTGAATTAACTAAGGAAGAATCAGCAGCTTGTAATATCGCTGTGCGAAGAGCTGGTTTAGCATCCGACAAAACTTGGAGCACTTTAGCGTGTTTCACTCTTGGAGCCATGATGACAGAATAAACGACTAGTAATTATGCTTGCTTTTTTTGTAGGAATATATACATAATTGATATCATCGTCGGGAAATATCCGCGACCGAAAACGTACTTCTTCCGGAGTGTTCTGCTTCAGATCAAACAGCAAATATCCATGGGGTTCAGCGGTGGCATTGTAATATGCATCTTTTATAAAATTTGGATTCTCCGGGTATACTTGTCTAGATAAATAATTAATTTGGGCTCTGTCTCTTGGATTTTTGAAGCATACAATATAATGACTATTTAAATATATATCTTTATTCCCTTTTCCCTGATGGAATAGATTTTGAGTGATAAAGAAAAGACTAATATCACGATGATGACACCCTTTTGTGAATAAATCTGTGACTCTTTGATCGCATTCCCTCATCGGATCATCGATAATAATAAGATGAGGTCCAGAATTTGGCACAAATTGGTCAATATTAGGCATTCCTTCCCGAAATTGTACAAAACCAGGGAAATCATTTTATGCAGATTGCCATTCCCCGTAGCACACCAAAATATTGTTGAATTTTACATTTACCATTTGGGGTAAACACTGCAGAAAATGCTTCACAAAATATGTCTTTCCGCATCCTGATGGACCAGCCAATATTGCAGAGATCGGGTGTTTCCACAAGCACTCCATTTCTCAAACTGTGAAGAATGTTTTAAATTACATATAATATAAAAGTCGAATGTTATGAATATTTTTCTAGTTGTTAGATTTTACTGATATGTTGTATCTTCAAATTACATATATATGTATATATATATATATACACACACACACATACAGACAATTTTCTTATAGTACAAAATTCACTTTACAACAGCAAAACAAATGCCAGGTAGCATTACCACTGTACGCATGCGCGTTTGTAAACCCCGCCTACATATTCCGAGCATCAGCGTTGTGTTAGATAGCTCTCCATTGTTTCAACAACGATAAACAGCTTGGTGGTCCAGATCAAATTGGTTCTGGAATCTACTGTAACGTGTCCCGTCTACTTTGAAGTATAAAAATGTGAGTTGCACAATATTACTATTTAGTGTCCAGCAATGCTGTCGACTTTAAATTTGTTTCACGGGTTAATATCAAATAGAGCCTTTGACAATCATCATGTTGGGGTTTTCGCAGCTAATGAATTACCTGTACATGTGGAACTACCAGTAGCGTTGATTGTAAATACAGACCCCAAACATAGCCCCGGGAAGCACTGGGTAGCAATTTACATAGACAGTAACTCCCGGGGGGAATTTTTTGATAGTTACGGAAAACCTCCACATGTGCATAACCATTTGCGATTTTTGGAAAGTAACTCTAAATTCTATACGTACAACACTCATCAGATACAAAGTTACGGGTCCGTGTACTGTGGGCATTACTGTTTTCTGTATTTATTCCATAGAGCCTCTGGTAAACCCATGCATAAATTTCAAATGTTATTCCCAGTACCGATAAAAAACGACAATATTATAACAAGTTATTTGCTGACTCGTAAATTAAATTTATAATACTCGGTACGTATACTAGAAAATATTGACAGTAAATACTGTTTGAAATTTTATACAAGTTACATATAGTCCTAATAGTATATTAATAATTTTGTAGCGTTACAGTTTACAACAGCTTACTTATAATATTTATCTTGTTTTGTGTCTTTACAGAGCAATGACGCAATATCCAGAGATGGGATCTTTCAATGCTAGATTGTCCTCTTTCAGAAACTGGCAATCAAAAGAATTCCCGTTTGTAGAAGCTCTGTCCGAAGCAGGATTATTTTACATTCAAAAAGAGGATAAAACAGTATGCTTCAAATGTGGTGGAGGATTATACCGATGGAAATACAGAAGCAATCCAATACTAGAACATCGTCGATATTTTCCATTTTGCCCCCTGTCTATAAACCTAATTTCAGATCGACAATGCGGTTGATGCTTTAATTAAATTAATTAATATTTGTTATCCAATATTTCCTCAATATGACGTTTATGGTATTTTGCTGATTTTTCTCTCACCATTGATCTTTGTAACGCCCCGCCCCCTCCACCTTTTTTGTCCAGCACATGCTTGGTTTGCTACGCGCGCATGCGTCTCAAAAACACACCCACGCATTTCTTCAAATGTATATCTGCACGCTGCGACATGCAGTATCTCGCAGTTCTTAGTCATGGAATCCTCTATTTCGATGCCGCTGAAAAAAAGATTTCAACCGTACACTAATTTCAAGGGGGTTCTTCAGAAAGAGAGCGATCAGCATTTACCCGAAGAACAAAAACAAGTAACTAGTCTTATACGCCAGTCGATATTATTTGATCACGTCTACTATTTGAATGCTTCGAAAACAAAGGTTATCTCAATCGGACTTTCCTCTCATCTGGATTTCCAACCTGTGGTCAGGCTACACAGAAGCGGGGCCGCCGGTGTTGAACTACAGTTGCAGGAGTGGCACGCTCTTCAGGAATTGTTTCCAGTAATCGACAATTACATCGCTATTCCAGGTGAGCAGCCTCGTGTTTCCTACCCACTAAGTGAGCAACATGAATTGCTGATAACCACACTGTACAATCGCCGTCAGATCATTATAAGGAAGAAACCAGCTTACGGTTCCCTGGAGATAGTGTTCATCGCAGAAAGTTCGTGGCGGAACTTTATGAAGATATTTGTGTGCATCGAGCATGCGAAAGTTATGTGTGAAACAGTGTCGCCGTATCTGAAATCATATTTTGGAAACTGTGTGGAATCTTGCATTCTCGACCTTCGCGAACAATGTTTCGGTTGCACAGATATTTCCCCTGTCCATGCATGTAATAAGGAGAAGTTTGTGCTTTCCCATCTACATGGATGTACAAAACCTGATCCTTTGTCTATACAAAACATCGACGGAAAAAGACTTTCCAAAGAAGTGTTTGTTTTTTGCGAGAACATGCTTGTGGAAAAAATAGTGAAACATTTTAATTCAGTGGTTGCAGCAGAAAATGGATATGATAGTGACACAATTCCTTATGTGGGTGAGTGAACAAACTTGAAGAATAAAAACTTGTTAAATAACATGCTGATAAACTGGTGACACAATATAAACATTTTACATATGTATGTGTGTTTGTGTGTGTGCGGCTCTTTTGAATTTTGTAAATATTGGTAATAAACAGGGATAAAATATATGTCTTGGCTTTTTTTCACTTATCACTCCTTTAAAAATCCTCATGGTTTATATTTTTACTGGTAACAATCGTTAATAACAACATTAATAATTAACTATATAATGAAAAAATGTGTATTGTGGACTTGTCGAAGATAAAGCATGAGAGCTTTTCTTCACACTGGTAAAAATCGGTGTTAATAACAATATTAATAATTAACTATATAATGAAAAAGTGTGTATTGTGGACTTGTCGGAGATAAAGCATGAGAGCTTTTCTTCACACTGGTAAGAATCTGTGTTAATAACAACATTAATAATTAACTGTACAATAAAAAAAATTGTGTATTGTGGACTTGTCGGAGATAAAGCATGAGAGCTTTTCTGCACAGCGCTGGACACGCAAAGGCAAGTATCTTTATTTTCATTCTATTTCTAACAGTGATTCGCTATTTTTTCTTGTCACTATAAAAAAACTAATTCAATTTTTCTTTTATCACATCTGTCGCCATTTTGCTTGTTTTTGTTTAATTCCTCTTTATGCATTGAGGTTAATCGAAACATAACTTTAGACTTTTACATGGAATTGAAACATAGAATGTTGCCTCCTTTGATTGAATCGAACCTGTGACTCCTCTTTGATCACAAAACAATAGTGACGGCCATCTTGCTTATTTTACCTACTCTTTATGCATTTAAGCTAATCGTTACTGGGGCCCCACACGGCAAAACAACAGATTCTAATTTATTCACACTTCTTTTTTTTTATTTTAAAAACAACATCATTATCAGCCAATTTGACATTGTGAATCGAACCCGGGGACCTTTTCATTACAGCATAAACATCCTATTTCCAATTAGTTCATTTTCTCTTTGTGCACAAATAGCTAATCGGAACTTTTAAACAAATACAATTGAATATCCAATTTTCACCAACATTGGGAATCGAACCCTCAACCACTTGGTTAAAACATCTCGCGGAATAAAAAACATCCCCCGCGCCGCGCCCGGTCGCCGCCGCCGCCGCTAAACACAAAACGCGGCCGCCATATTGATTTTATTCAAATACTATTTATGCACAGATGGACTAATCGGGACCTATAATGGCGGGACAAAACAATTGGAATCATTTAACTACCTAGAGAATCGAACCCGCGACCTCTTCATTGCCAGGTGACAACATTAACCACTAACCCAACTCGATATTCGAACTCAACCATTTTGATGCCTTTATTTACACACAGGCTAATCGAGACCATTCAATATTGACATCGTCGCCTTGTAATCAAGGGGTCCCAGGTTCGATACTCGGTGGAGGCACATAGTGGTCCGAATCACCACTTTTCAACTGTAGCTCCAATCCTGATTAGTTTTGCCGTGCATAAAACGGACTTAAAAAAACTAACTCAATCTATCAATCAATCAATATTGACTCTACCAGGAATCGAACCCTCGACGCCTCTTGTTTTACAGAGCAATAACCTTAGCCGCTAAGCTTTCGGGGTAAAGCACCTTCGGCGCCATCTTTAAATCATTTCTTCATGTCTTTGAATCATACGCAATGGTTGCGCGCGCATTTCCTCCACACACACACAAACATACGCACGTGTTAGGTTAGCATACATCAAGAAACAACGTGACAAATCCATTGACCCCCTCCCTCCACCGCTTCCGATGTCTTCAACGTGATCAGACACGTTCTGCTGACTCAACAATAAAACAGCTCGTACCCCGCTACACCGGATGTAACATAACACCAGTCGCATCGAATTTTTGCTGACGCGTAGGAACGAAATGCTGCCTCTCTACTGGTACCTTTACTAGACATGTTACGTGGAACAAATACACAGGACGTAATAACAAGAAAACTACCCTTCACGTTACAACTTGCGTTAAATGAAGGGCTCTGGTGTAAAACATGGTAAGTGACATTTTGTTGATTTCTGAGTTCATTAAGCAAAAGGGTTATTAGAAACTATTGTTTTCGTGTTGTGTTTACAGATTTCAGAAGGCTTCACTGAGTCCAATGCAAATTGTATGACATGGCAATTCCACTCGAAAATTGAAGGATGTCACATTTTACTTTGTAACTCAAAAATAACCAAAATGTCACCATGTTTTACACCCGAGCACGACTTGGTGATACTTTGAAAGCAGTTGAAATTTTTGCTCCAGTGTGAGGAAGAACAAATAGGCGGAAAATAAACCGTTTATCAACAATGCAAACGAAAAAGAAAGAAAATCATAACTCACATTAATCTGTAGGCAATTATCGAAAATCACAAACAAACCACTTGGAGAAACAAAGGAAGAAAAAATTCATAACAACAATGCTGACGGAAGAAAGAAAACGGCCGCTGATCTTTAAAGAGGCTGCCGCCAGTACAGGAAAGTCTGTATATCGGCATCTCTTTCAGTGCTTGCCTGATGCATACGATAATAACGATTTTACTTCAGTTCCTAACATTCGACGCTCGATATGACGACATGACATAATATGACACACTAAGTGTTTTCAGTTGAACGTAGGGGGTGCTGAAAGGGGTGCGCCCCTGATATGGAGAGAAGTTGTGAAAGAGATTGGTAGATTGGGAATGGGGGAATTGGAGAAAGGTGTTGATGAGAGGGCTAGAGATAGGTAGAGAGTGTGAATGGGGGAAGGGAGGAGTTGACGAAAGAACAGAGATATAGCTCGACCACAAGGAAAAAACCTTCGGTCAAAAGCGTTCGCGCATCTTCCCTGCCGTTGTCGGTGCTCGAGGCAGTGTTGCCAGGTCAGACTAGAAAAATCGGGAGATTGTTCCTTGGGAAACTAGAAGATCTGCTACAAAATCCGATGATCAAATAGTAGCGGATGAACGACGTTCTCTGGGGCGGGGGAGCAGCATCGGTGTGCGCAGTGGTCGGCAAGGGGACGTCCGCAGATTTTTTCCAGAGAGGGGTAAATGTGTTTTTATCAGGCGGGTAAACTAGGCATATTACCCAGTAATAATGTTGCCCTCTCAGAAAACGCCACTTGAGTTTGAAATTATCACGTTCCTACAGGCCTATTATAATAATGGATATAAATTACTGTGACTTAAATCAACTCATACATCTGAAATAATAGGTACTTTTATGTCAACATTCATTTTCCAGAAGGGGAGTGGGTGGCGACCATCCTTGCACTTCCTTCTGTACGTCCATGCCGCTATATAGTTTTGTAGAAAATCAAGTATTTAAGAATAGTTTATTAAGGATAGAAAATTAAGTATTTTCAAGCCGATGAAAGTTTCTCTAGAAAATTTCTTGTTATTAACACTCGCATGCTTAATTCGTCAGTTATGCAGCCTCTATGTTGCTGCATTCAATATATATACATACAGTATATATATATATACACATACACACACATATACATGTATAAAATAATTTGCCCACGCTACGAAGTCAGTGTTTGTACCTAGTAAGGCAAGGACGTTTGTTTCACTGTGTTTGTGCCACTTCATCCATTTCATCAGTTTTTCATTCATCCAAATTGTCGTACTTACCCGTAGAGACACAAAAACGACGTAAAATAACTAAAATAGAAATAGATTTTCGGGTGGGATAAAACACAAACATCTAAAAATAGTAATAAAATAATAATAATAATAATAATGTTCTAGCACAATTGAGTATCGTTTGGCATAATTTCACTGTTCAAACAGCACTTTTCATGGCTGAGTGGAGTTCCACTCTATCTCTCCCCTCCATGTCCAAGTAAGATGAGCAGGAAACGTATTTTTGAGCAAGCAGTTGGAGGTGCCATAGCAATAGTTTATTATGGAATTCTCCCGAGAAATCAATAGGTCTTGCAACACTGACGTTGGCCGCGCTGAAGGCTCCTTCCCCCTGTCCTTTCCCCCAGCGCGATGAGGTTCTACCCGGTGGAGGAACAAGTGGTTCGGATCCCACTTTAAACTGTAGGTCCAGTCCCGATTAGCCTTACTGTGCATAAAGTGGACTTAAAACAACAAATCAACAATCAACAGCGATGAGGTTCTGCGCAGGTTTCTTTCCTTGTGGTTCCACTAGAGGGATACGTAGGTAGATGGAGAGAAGTAGTGGGAAGTGGGTGAAATTGCGAGCGGACGAGAAGCTGGAATATAGGTAGAGAGAGAAAAAGAGGCACAATTTCGTTAACCAACTAATCAACCTTTGATCTATTTCTTAACTTCGTTACAGAGAAGACGCGAATAACGAGTAAACTCATGTCCATACGTGGGGGTGGTTTTCCGTAAACCATTGTATCCTAGCAACGAAGCCTTCCAAAGAGAGCGTACTTTAAACATCGGGATAAACTCCAAGCCACTTACGTCACAGGAACAAGAAGGCACGAAATTGAAATTTCCTTCCCTTGAATTTCGCTGTTTATGCTTCGCGCTATGCAACGGGAAATTAAAAAGGGCGAAAGTGGATTTTTTTTTCTCCCCTAAAGAACGGAGAGAAAGTCAACCAAAATTACCGCGTTTATATTTCGCGAAGAAAACTTGCGGAAAATTTCCAGTTTTCCAGGAAAAGGGTGTTTCCAGCTAAAATAGCCATTTAAAGATAAGAAAAATAATATTAATGGGTACTGGATGAAATGAAGAAAGGGAGACGGTGGAAGGAAAAATATTATTTCAGTTTCTCTCTTCCTCCTTCTCCGTACGGAACTTCTTTGCAAGGTTGAGAAGGCAAAAGGCCTATTCCTTGAGGCTCTCTCGTTTATCTCAGGGGAGATTGGGGGCTGGGGGGAGAGAATTGGGTGCTAAGAAGAAAAAGAAAGAAGAGGAAAAAACTTTCCTCTTTCACCTTTTCAGCATCTCGTTCTCTCCCTTTCTCCTTTATGTGCACATCCACACTTTCTTTATAACTCTCTCTAATTAAAAATGCTATGGGAGTGGGATGAGGGGGGAGGTCATGTAAACGGTTGACGCTCAGGTGCGTCTTCTGAAGCACCGGATGGTGCTCTGCAAGATTTCTTGTTGGTGCAAGGATCTTGGAAACTTTTAAGAGCCCTTTAAAAGATAGGTCTAGCTGAGAACGTTCAAGGTAAGTTTGCAGCAAGTTAGAAGCAAGTGTTAATTATTGAAAAAGAAAACAAGCGTGCAAGTTCGGATTTTTGGTTTAAGAATGGGGTGTTTACACACATCGCTGGATTTATACCAATCCACACACACACACACACACACTGTGTTTGTACTTTAGTTCTTTAGCGTCGCTTTTCTCTCACTTTTGGCTAATCGCGACGATGAGAATGAGTGATGATATGATGAAAAGACACGCAAAAAGAACACATAGCTATGCCCAGGCCGGGACTCGACCACAAGAATTTCGGCGGTGAGATCAAAAGTCGACCACATAAATACTCGGCACAGTGCCTGCTGCACGCACACACACACACACGCACAAACAATGGGCCACTCGGACTAATCGTCAAGTCGCTATCCTTTTTTCGATTAATTCACGAAACACTTGCACCTATCCTTGCAAAAAGTCCAAATTTCGTTACATCAACTAGCATTTTTGTAAATCTCAATTTAAAATCCGAATCAACATACGGTTGTTTTACACGCTCACTTAGCATAACCACGGGGGGGGGGTGGGGGGGGGGTAGTTTTGCTTCTGCTGTTGTTACCACTCTTCGCTGTAGTTAGCTCCGGGAAGAAGGTCAGGTACGTTGTGGTGTGATCAGCGGGACATTGTTCGTTAGAAGCCAGTGGAATATTTTCACGCCATCAGAAGAAAGAAAAGTTTTAAGGGTTGAAGGGTTGGTAGCAGAGATCCGAAAGAAGCGTTAGAGACTGGGAGAGAGAAAATAGAAATAAATAAGCCAGACACAGAGAGAAGGAGAGAGAAAAGTAACGAGAAGTGAAGTGCAGAAGAAAGATAAAGAGTAATAAAGGAAAAGAGAAAGAAAGAAGAAAAATGTAGAAGCAGAGCAAGCAAGAAAAACAAAAAGAATGAATGGAAGTGAAGAAGCCAGAGGCAGAGCAAGTAAGAAAGAGAGAGAGAATGAACTGAAATGAAAAAAGCGAGAAGCAGAGCATACAAGAAAGATAGAAACAGTGAATAGAAATGAAGAAGCAAAAGGCATAGCAACCAAGAGAGAGACAAAAACAGTCAATAGATTGAAGAAGCAAGAAGCAGAGAAAGCATAAAGAAGGAAAAGTAGAAGCGACATACACACACAGTATAAAAAAGAGAGAGCAAACGTTGGAAGAGGAAACGAGCAACAAAGAGAAACAAAGAAGCAGGAAAGAGAAAGAAGTATGACAAACAAAATAAGATCGGGAGAAAAGGGAAAACAATGTGACGGCAAACAGAAGGGAAAACATAGAAAGAGAAATGATTAGGGAAAATAGAGGAAGCGAGAAGAAAAATGCAAAAACTGAAAAAAAGGGACGAAAGAATACAGAAGAAAGGAGAACACAAGAGAAGAACAGATAAAAGGGAGAAGGAAGAAGATAAGAGTGCGTAGACAGTTTTTCCTTATTCCAGGAGCTCTGCTCAATCCCCGAGTCCAATATTCCATGCTAAAAGTTCAAATTTGGTATTCTCTACTCAGATCCCGTATTTTCTGTTCTGGTTCTGAACCCATGTTGCCTAATAATCCACGAATCCTCCACCATCCGAATCCCCTACTGTACTGCAAACCGAACTGTGCTATTTTGCAAAAATCGAGGGGGTAGATTAGCTGACTTGTTTACGGGAGGAAGCCAACGATTGAGAGAATTTTCGCGGCCAACCGATACCAGTTTACGAAGCTCGCGCCGCCTGGTGCAGAAAATCAGAACTTTGATTAACAAAGCCCGCCCGATTTCCTTCCAAAATCACTAAGCATTAACCGTACCGTAACCCCCTTCCCGAGCTGAAGCGAGTGGAAACCACGTCATTAAATGGTTTCCAATTTCCTGTCATTTAGCTGATAAAGGTTTAAACTCACCCCCTCCCCCTTTCCAACTCCCCCGCGCTTGTTTCAATGATGAATCCGCGCTCCGATGATAGAAGCTGGTTGGTATTGGCGACGAGGTGGTGTTGTGATGTTCCAGTGCAGAGCTGTGCTGGACAAACTAGATCGCTATCTCGCGGTGTTTGTCCTGTGTGCGTAAGCCCGAGCACGTGTCGAAGAAGGATGCAGAAGGCTTTATTCTCCCGTGCCGTTTTGTCTCGTCGATGTGATGTTGGGTGTGAAGCCTCTGTATGGCGTTCCGTTCACATGTTGATAGGATATATGGAGTTGCCAACTCTCCCTTTTTATCAGGAACTGTCCTGGTTTTAACATCATGAGATTACCTTCACACTCGCCTACCGCGCATGCGCCAAATTCTGTAACAGGATTACGCCACTTACATGGGCACCCGACCTAAAGTAATTCTAAAGTGGGTCAAAATCGGCAACTTCTGCTAAGCGATACGCGCGCGCACACACACACACACACACACACACACATACATACATGATTGATCGATTGATTTGGTGTTTTAAGTCCACTTTATGTACAGTGAGGCTAATCGGGACTGGACCTATAGTTTAAAGTAGGATCCGAACCACTACGAGCCTCCACCGGGTATCGAACCCGGGACCCCTTGATTACAAGGCGATGACGCTATTACTGCGCCATCGGGGAAGCCACACATACATACATACATACATACATACATACATACATATATATATAGAGAGAGAGAGAGACACGCGGTAGCTCAGTCATTAGGACGTCTGACTACCATGCGAGATCCAGGTTCGATACCCGGCCGGAGAAAACCGGGATATTTTCCACCTGTTCAAGCGGCTTCGGCCCTCACCCAGCGTCGTATAAAATGGGTACCTGGAGGAAATTCCGGGGGCTAAAGGCGGGCAGGAAATTTACGATAGAAAATCAATCAAGACATCAATATAGAGAAAAACTCGGGGAGTTTTATTCCCACTTGGCGCTCTTATGCAGCTTTGCCACTGATCCGCCAGGATCGCTAGTGTGGCAGAATGGCGAGTGAACAGCAGAAGACGTATTGTGCGTTCGAGCTAGAGAAGACCGATTCCACATTGCTGGAAAGATATTTCTGCATGCATTTTGATGGTAAACCACCGTCTCGGAAGAACATCTGCCATTGGTACAAACAATTTCAAAAGACTAGGTCTGTGAGCGAAGGGAAGAATACTGAGTGGCCACGTGTGCCCTATGAGTCTGTGACAGTGATGTGCCGTAGACTATAAGTTTACGTCTACATGCGTTGTCTACAAGTAATCTACGCGTATATTACATTGGGTTGTAGTTTACATAGACTACGTAGACAATCTAAAGTGCATTAAAATTAATTTTCAAGGGTTTCATGAAGGGAAAGTGACATGAAATCAAAAGAACTCTATTTACAACAAAATTTCTCTTCTCTTCTATTATCAACTATAGAAGAAGATAAATAGTATGCAAAAAAGGCAACAGATGGCAGTCGTGAGGCAAGAGTGGTCCTTTTCCCATAAAACACTAGAATATTTCCTATATTAGGTTTCTTCCTAGGTGAGAAATTGTTCGAATTTGGAAGAAAGAGCATGAAGAGTTCTCTTCACACATCAGCAACTGATACGCATTAAAATTTTCTTTTAATTCCACGGCGCCCTTTGCTAAGTTATAACCTTTCGCCATGTTGTTTACATAGATTAATCTACGTGTATAAAATAGTCTACGTGTAGAATGTAGACTATCGTTGTTTGCGCCGCAGACGCACATCACTGGTGAACAGAATTGGTGGTGTTCGCAAGAGACCCACGGCACTAAGACCCAGTCTCTTGGAACTATTTACATCGACGGTAATCCATCTCAGATGAGATGGTGACTTACTACCGAAACGCATGTCTTTATACCATTACGATCGAATCAGTCTCTAAGGGGGGCGGAAGCACTCAGGTGATCGCTGCCAAGGTCTTCCAGTGATGGGAAATGTATCTGTATAGTACTTTCCGGGACACTATTTCTCAAAGCAGAAAGTTTAATGCGTACGCGTACATATTTTATCTCCGCGAGGGGGAAAATATATTCATAGCAGGTCATGGAAAATTCAAAATCCCTCTCGGAAAATCCCTCTTGATTTCTCTGGAGCTGGCGAAACAAAAACCGAGCGACGCGTCATTGGAAATACGTGACTAAAATGCAGTTGAAGCGTTCGCCATTATCTCGACTTCAGAGTGACAGTGCGCATTCCCCCCCCCCCTCCTCTCTCTCACTCTGCCCAGTAAATTGAAACTCCTGCTACTCAGGTCATTAAACATTCTGAACTGTCGACACGTCTTTCTTCCTGCTTCTCTCCCCCCACCCACTCGCTCTCATCCATATTTTCTCCCCTCCCGCCCTTCTAACTGTCTCCAGCCCTCACTCCGTAACATTTCCATTTCGAGAACCGAGCAAATGGACAATGCTTGCAGAATTAGTCAGAAGTGGATGGAAGTCCTTCTACCCACTTCCCCCCTGACCCCCCTCTTTCTGTCCGGCTGTTAATATCTACCTCTGTGACCGTTTAACCTTTGGCGAACTTCCACACACCTCTTTCCTAGGCTAGTGTGCATCAATTACACCCCATTGTAAGTTTCAAACTACGGGAGGCATGGAAATTAACTTTGAAAAAAAAAGTGGGGTGCTAAAAATAGAAAACGGTACAGCTAATAGAATCCGGTGATGTCTCTTCTCCTCTAATTCTAGGTAACGTCAGAACAATCGTCTGCATCTTGCCGTTCTGAATCTACAAAAGGAGAATTTTGATGAATCAAAACACTTCTGAAAGATCCTTTATCTAATACCAAATAACATCATGTGTATGGTTTTAGTAGTTTGTCGTCTCTCCGAGAGATGTCTCTGTAACAGGTGTGTCTCGTTTATCTAGAAAATGTATATCGAATACCTTCATTATGTGGTTAAATGAAGAGAAACAAAAACAAAAAGTAATTTGGGCTTCTGAATGATAAGAAATAGAAACAATGCACTTGTGCATCAGCAAATCAAATGTATGTTCAAAAGAATGTCATGAAAAGTCTCCCCATAAGTTAAAATAAGTAAACAGATATAAACAGAATCAAACAAGTAAAAATGTTTCATTAATCATTAGCAACTCTTTTTCATTAAAATATGTGAAATAAAAAATCAATATGAGTGTAATTTGTCGATATCTTAGGTTTAGGCTTAGTTGTGAATTTAATAGGTAGAACAGAGTTGTACAAGCAGATAGGAAAAGTAGTAGCTAATCAAAACACGGGTAGTATACATTCTGCTTGTAAATAGTTTCGTACTCCAGAACAGATGGCAGGAGTGAAAATATGACCCACTAAAAGAACGACTGGAAGGAATAATTAACGAGGGAAGAATAAGATACAGTGTTAGCCCATATTCAGTTATTTCTTAAAGTTTTTATGAGTCCAAAATTATCGTGAAAAATTCACCTATCTATGTTAGCTCACCATGTATTTTCAAATGAGATGTGGCTCCATCTCTCGGTGAGCTTATCGATCTCTGATGTAGACAATCGTCAAATCGCGGGCTGCGTAATTCCAGACTGAAACTCGCTGTATGTTTCATTCTGTAAATGTCCATTGCCAACAGGCTTAACTTTGATCTGTATTCTTTCATATTCATCTGATTAAAGTATATTTGGGTTCTGAAGCAGGATAAAAATACGTCATGCTGCGATCATGTCTAATTACTTCCACTATGGACAGATTAATAAAAAAAAAAACATAAAGTGAGCTTGGTTCATAGGGGACTGCAAATACATTAAACCGGCGATCTTCATTTGGGAGTCTAAACGTCACCGCGAGGAGCAACAAACGCCCGCCTGTGATCATGGCTCATTAGGCTGTCAATTCATCAAATATTTACACGGCATAATTACACTATGCCCAGAGCCACCTGTTTGCTGTGGAGGATATCCGACGCGTTAATTGGCTGCTTTCCTCCCGTGCAGATTAGCAGTTGACGTATTCAGCAGACAGGTCGCCCGATTTGAAGACTTGCCGATACGGTGCTGGGTACATCAATCGAAGGCTGGGTAGTACACGGCTAGTTTCATTTCAGTGTTCTAGGGGGCGGGGAGAGGCACAGGTTGGTCAGTGTTGATAGAGACAAGGCCATCGGCGTCGTGAAGAGGGGAACGTCTGTCAATACTCCCCCCCCCCTGGAAATTGTAATAGTTCATTACAAGGTACAAAAAGAAGAAACCGTGTTCCTTTTATTGTTAATATAAAAAATAAGGTTCAGTTAGTTAGTATCGAACAGAAAAACCAAAGTAAAAACTGTATTAAAGAAATGAGCATTCTGCAAAACTGAATTTTCTTCGAAACTTTGGAGAAAATTTGATTTACACTATTATAATTTTATGAAATTTAGCGTTAATTTTATACGGTCCTTTGCTGTTCATACTTAAAACACGTTCTTCAAGTTATATATATTTCAGAGTAAGTAACTGTAAAATGTACTTATAGTTACTTTCCTAAAGTAACAGTAAATGTAAGTAAGTTACGTTTCGAAAAGAGAAAGTTCTCGTGATATCCTACTGAATATGCTAACCCGCCATACACAACTGTTATGAGGGTTACATAAACTGTAGGATGGTTGAGAATGTTGAGCGAATCAAATGGCTAAGCACAGCGGCATTATGATTCGTTCACTTGAACATCCTACAGTGAGTGACTCATTCATTACATGCGAGACGGTAGCAGTTGTCGATTAATTCGGAGGAATTTGTTCGGCTCATTTTTCCTCGTGCAATTATCCCTTATCCATAAAATCTATTGATAACGATCATGATTTTGATTGATTGATTGATTGATTGTATTGATTTGTTGTTTTAAGTCCACTTTATGCACAGTAAGGCTAATCGGGACTGGACCTACAGTTTAAAGTGGAATCCGAACCACTATGTACCTCCACCGGGAATCGAACTCGGGATCCCTTGATTACAAGCCGATGACGCTACCACTGCGCCATCGGGGAAACCAAAACGATCATTACGTCTACATTTTTCCCGCAGGAAACATCTGGGAACATAGGTGGACCTAGAATTTTTTATTGGGAGTGAGTAGAATATGCTCTAAGCATAAGAAATTAGTGTTTCGATGAAAGTGAACAACAGTTTGGAACATAGATATTAACAATAGAACCTGAACTCAGCAACTTTGGCTAGAAACTGCAAACGCGGTGTGAGCCATAAAATAAAGAAGAGTATATGAAATGTAACACTGTAAATATAATGTGCAGATTTTTCGACATATTAAACAACTTATGTGTGTGTGAGCGTGTGTAGTGTATATGTCTACGTATAAAATTCACATCGAGATAACTACAAGCGTTCGTTTTAGATCCAGTTTGGTAAGATAAACTAATCGGGACTGTACCTTGAAAGTGAAATTCGAACCATGTAATGTACCTACATCAGGAAACGTACCCAAGAACCCTTTGATTACAAGGTGGTAGACATAGTAGATCCGGGGCCACAGGGTACACGACATGATACTCCGCAAGGGGACAAGTATTTACAAGGCAACAGATTGTGCAACACAGATAAACCAGTCCTTGAAACAGCCAATTGTTTAAATAGAGATATTTATACAGGATGCGCCATGGGATATAGTAGAATAACAAGTGGCAATCCTCCGCAAAAGATAGTGCTGCTTCGCCACCTGTCTTGCCCAAAAGCGACACAAAGATCTGCCATTCATTTCGCCATGTGTCATTGGCCAGTGCAGGGTCGTATTCAGGCTGTGGAGGCCTACATGCGTGGGCTGCACCGTGGATGCTGAGTTTTCGACATAAGAACGACATCCAGGTGGGTTAAACATTGGCGTCAAACGGTTTTGGTCACCGATAGGAAGCATGAGGAGTTCCAGATGACAGTACGCACCTCCTGAAAATGTTCATCGCGTCCGTGCGGTTCTCCAGTAGAGTACGCAACGGTCGCTCGGTCGCGATGCATGGACACTGCACATTAGTCGCTGATCGCCGCCTTGGATAACGAAGTGTGATTTACAGTACCACCTATACAAATTGCAATTTGTGCAACAGCTACGCCCTGGAGATAAGGTTACGTCGATGGTGATCATTTGCCTGACGCTATTTTTCAAAACATATACATATATGTATATGGTGCTTGGCGATGGTGTTGGTGTATATGTTGTTTGGTGTATTCATAATGGCAATGGTATGTATTGTACAACCATCAATATGGTTTGACTACCAACCCTTCATTACTTATTATTGATGTTTTCTTTTGTATTATTTCCAGTGGCTCAACCTGTATGCCTGTTTGTGTTAACAAGTATTACAGAAAGGGATATGCTTTCCTCTGTCACAAACATGAGAAATATTTGACCTAGAATGCTCTCCAGTTGTATCCACCACTTAACGTTATTGCCTTGTAAAGGCCGAATCACATGGAACTGAATTTCCAGTATGAATGCCCTAGTTGGCGCTGAACTGGCTACCTGGCTGGCTGCTAGACTGGTTTTGCCGAATAGATCGTTTTCTAATTCCAGCTGGCTTCTCTGCTAGATTTCGTGGCAACAGCCAATCAGAGCGAAGTTTGGTCAATCTGTGTGTTTGGCAAAGAGTTTGTTGTCTGTGGTTTCCTAGTATTGATTGATTGATTGTTCTTGTTCGCTGATGCATTCGTGTTCATTAATATTTAGGAATTTATCCAAAGCAATGAGATTTGTACATGACAGATGAAATTAGTCGATATTGAAGATTTTTATTATAACCAATATATTAAATGTTTCAAGGAAATATTTTTATGAATGAATACTGCGAATCTCGTGTATGAATATCAGTGATGTGCCGTAGACTATAAGTATAAGTCTACATGCGTTATCTACACGTAATTTACGCGTAGATTACATTGGGTTGTAGTTTACATAGAATACGTAAACAATCTAAAGAGCTTTAAAATTAATTTTCAAGGGTTTCATGAAAGGAAAGTGACATTTTCAACTATATTGGTTCCTAACGAAATGAAAAGAACCCTATTTCCAACAAAATGTCTCTTCTCTTTTATTATCAACTATGGAAGAAGATAAATAGTGTGCAAAAACAACAACAGATGGCAGTCGTGAGGCAAGAGTGGTCTTTTCCCCATAAAACACTAGAATATTTCCTATATTAGGTTTCTTCCTAGGTGAGAAATTGTTCGAATTGGAAGGAAGAGTATGAAAAGTTCTCTTCACACATCAGTAACTGATACGCAGTATAATTTTCTTTAAATTCCACGGCGCCCTTTGCTAAGTTATCACTTTTCGCCATGTTGTTTACATAGATTAAGTAATCCACGTGTATAACATAGTCTACGTGTAGAATGTAGACTATCGTTGTTTACACGTAGACGCAATTCACTGATAAATATGCATACCCGAGTTGATTAAAAAGCTTGTTAAGTACACACTGATACATTTGTTACAATCATGCAGTCATTACTTTTTCCTGATTAAAGATAGGTTGAAGAAACCTTCACCGCTGGATTTCTCGTGAAATTCTAGCCTGATTTTATTCTAGCCTGACTGCCACTCAGGAAACCCGGGGTGGGTGATCTAAGGTCGAAATTATTCCGGCTTTGTCCCCACATAAAGCGCCCTAGGACCAAACCTGCCTCAAATGAAATGGTACCCGTGAAGGGGGGTAAAGGCGGCCGCAGTGTGGTACTGATCACATCACCTCCAAGATGGCTGGCATCGAAAATATGTGTGGCAACTCTGTTCTTTCGAGCCAATCTCTACCTCTTGCTTTTTCTTTTAATTATTGAAATTTTAACTTTTAATAATAACAACAGTAGTTATTATCCTACGTTCTTCCTCAAGTCGTTCGTCCATCCTCTTAGATTGCTCCGCGCAATGCCTTGTGGGAACAAAAATATACCAAGTACGGCAACGAGTATCATGTGATGCGAAAACTAGCAGTGGAGCAAGTACCACACAACTAGTCCAAGTAAAACTGGGAATTCCAGCAGGAGATATAGCCTAGTGTGATTCAGACACTTCCATTTTCAATGTTGACTTTCTTAAGAGTCTAGTAAATCTAGTCCCAATTAATGTATTTGTTCTAGACTTTCATTCTTTTGCTATCTGGAAACGAATTGCTCGTTGTAATAAACATGTATTCATCCCTTTTGGAGCGGCACAGGCTCCCGGTTAAATTCGTAAAGTTCTGGAAACGTAATTAATGTAAATACATGTTTACAAAAAAGAAAGGAGAGTATGAAGCAATGTGATTATGGAGATATACAGTTTAATGTTATAAACGTTCCAGAACGTTATTAGTAGAGCCCGGAAGTTTGGCAAAATGCCTCTTTTTATCTACTGCATATATTGATAAAAATTTTCCGGATATACGTTTTTTATGTTGTTTCGAATGTTTTAGAAGCCTTTTCATTTTGCCTATTTTGCCTATTTGGGACCCCACTGCCTATTTTTAATTATAATGCCTTTTTTTTGCCTTTTTCAATGAAATTGGACCATTTTTTTTTTAAAAAAAAAGTGTGTATATAAATTATTTTTCTCCCAAAAAACGTTGTTGGCATTTATTTTTCTTGCGTTTATTATGTGAATAATTTTCGCCTTATTTAAGTAATATTGAACTCACGTATGTTTCAACATTGCTGAAGGAGAAAAGTGTGTTTAAAAAAAATAGTATTTCATGCTGAGTTAAGATATTGCCTTTCCGTTAACATGTCCTTATGAATGATTGACTGCTGAAAACCTGTTGCAGAACACCTGCACAATTACGTCATCACGTCCAGCGTCCTTGTCAGGAGGTTATTGACAAGAAATAGCACTAATGCCCAAGGGCCTTTGCATGGATTCCAAAATCAAGTTCTCTATCTTTAGTTTAGTTCTGCACTTTGGAAGGAAAGGATCGTGTAGTTGTCATCATGCCGAAATTTAGTGTGCCATTAAGTGGTAAGTTACATGGTTACGTGCGTGAATTTGGTGAAAGCACATTTTTGACAGATGGTACTATTCTTCTCTGCAAGATATGTGAAAAAACATTCAACCATGAGAAAAACTGCTTTATATCTCAGCATGTGTCAACAGCAAAACATAAATCTGCAGTTGCCAAAAAGGTTGGACAGAAGAAGATATCCCTAATTTCAACAGTGGGCACTTCATCCAACAGGCAATCTCAGTTTTATCTTGAACTGTGCAAAGCTTTCATGGAAGCAGGGATACCTTTCTGGAAAGTGGAAAACAAGTCACTGAGGAAATTCTTGGAGAAATACACTAAAGAAACGGTGCCGTCGGAATCTACGCTGCGGAAAACATATTTAAGCATCTGCTACGAAGAAGCTCTGCAAAGAATTCGTGCTGAAGTTGGTGGAAAGAAGGTTTGGATTTAAACAGAAGAAAGTACTGACGCTATGGGACGCTGAATAGCCAACGTCATCATATGAACTATGGAACCAACATGCGGAGAATCCTCGTCATTTCTTCTTATGTCAGAACAACTAGAGAGAGCCAATGGTTCGTCAATAGCTCAGTTATTCTCAAATTCCCTACTTCTGCTCTGGCCAGATGGTGTACATCATGATGACATGTTACTTTTTATCAGTGATGCAGCTCCCTATATAAAGAAGGCTGCCATAGCATTGAAAATTCTCTTCCCGAACATGCTTCATATCACATGTGTAGCCCACGCAATGCACAGAATCGCCGAAAAAGTGAGTGTTGCACCCAGAAGTGGACAGGTTGATTTCGAACACAAAGAAGATATTTCTGAAATCTCCCTCTCGAACCCGAACATTTCAGGAAGTTGCACCTGAGCTTAGTTTACCTCGGCAACCAGTCTTGACGAGATGAGGAACCTGGATATCAGCAGCTATATATTATGCTAACCACCTTGAAAAAATCAGTGAGGTGATCGATGCTCTTCCAGAAAATGAAGCGGCTTCAATTCGTGAAGTGAAAAAAACTCCTGTGCTATTAAGAACTGAAGAATGAACTGTCGTTTATTTTTGCACATTATGGTGCATGGCTAGAGACAATTACAAAGCTAGAAAAAAGAGGTGAGACTCTTGTAGCATCCATGAAAATCTTCGAGGAATCTATGCAGCAGAAGATGGAAGTGTCAGGAGAAAAGGGGTCAGCTGTTGTGGAAAAGTTCAAATGGGTAGTGAGTGCAAATGATGACTTGAAACAATTGAAAACAATTTGTGATATTCTAAAAGGTGAAAATGCTGTTATCGAAATGAGTCCAGCTACATTTGCTTGTTTTATGTATGCTTCATTAACATTTTGCCAGAAATTATAGATAAAAGTAAGTGACTTTCAATGCCTTTTTCAGTTTATTTTGCCTTTTTTCCCATTTGTAGTGCCTATTTTCCACATTATAAATGCCTTTTTGCGTGCCTATTTTAACAAAAATAAATGCCTGAACTTCCGGGCTCTAGTTATTAGATATGGTAATATTTTGTTCATACTATTGAATTACACCTTTGTATTTGGTTAATGCAAAATTAAACTCGACACTTTGAATTTTTTCTCACGTTGCTATTACACCACTATTCATCTAACATAAAAGCGCTCAAATTACAGAATTTCATGTCATTAGCACATAAAGAAATGAATTAACAATGTACTAATTGATTTAATCTTTGTACACTCAGCACGTACGTGAACAAGACACACCTGCTGCCATCTAGCGTGTGCATGCATGATTGAGTTGTGTGTGCAGCTGGAGTATTATAACAACAGACGTACATGGCGTTAATTGTGATACAAATATTTTATTATCAGCTACACATCTAGATAAAACGTACTGACGGACATGATTTCCGTGATGACAAGATTTCAAGCTGCATGTTATAGGGCGTGTCACGCGTCAATCTAATCTGACGCACGTCACGAAAGTAACTCCATCTAGACGGTGGGAAATGTCAAGTGTGGACATTGACTTTCTACCATATGTACAAAAATATAAGATATTTAGTGCTGAATAATGCATTATGATCCCTCAAAAACTGGGCAAAATATTAACTATTCTATCTCTTACCAATTACAACGTGCGAGACAAGGAACGTACATTCAAAACGTATCTTGTCCATTACAAAAATCTAAGAGGAAAGACACTAAAAAACAGTTTAATTTTGCTAAGCTACGACATATGGGGAGCTTTCACACCGAAGTGACAAGCGACACGGGTGCCTGCAGCCTAAAGAAAACCATGCATCGCGCATGAGCGAAGAAAGGACATAAGTACCACGAAACACGGTATTGAGAAAACGGCCCAGTCCGAGCAACGCACAAGCAATTTCTCTCTCTCTCTCTCTCTCTCTCTCTCTCTCTCTCTCTCTCTCTCTTCATATCAATTTATCTCTTTTTCTCCGTCTCTTTCTCTGTCTTTTTCTCTCTCTTTCTATTTCTATCCCTCTCTCTAATCATATCAATCGATCTCCCTTTCTTTCTCTCCATCTCTCTTTCTCACTAATTCCCTCTCTCTTTATATCAGTCTTCTTTCGCTTTATCACTGCTCTTTCTTCCAATTTCTCTCCCATCTTCATATGAATCTATTTATCTTTTTTCTTAGTCTCTGCCTCCCTTTCTCTCTCTCTCTCTCTTTTCCTATTTCTCTCTCTTTATCTAATCATATCAATCTATCTTCCTCTCTTTCTTTGCGTTTCTCTCTCTCTCCTTCTCACTATTTCCCTCTCTCTTCATATCAATCTTCTTTCGTTTCTTCTCGGCCTCTTTCTTCCTACTTCTCTCCATATCTTCATATGAATCTATTTATCTTTTTCTTAGTCTCAACCTCTCTCTCTCTCTTTCTCTCTCTCTCTCTCTCTCTCTCTCCCTCTCTCTCTCTCTCTCTCTCTGCCTCTTTACACCAATCCCCCTTTCTTTATCTTTCTCTCCCTCTTTCAAACTTTCTCCCGCTCTCTCTCTCTCTCTCTCTCTCTCTCTCTCTCTCTCTCTTCCCTTTACAATCGGTAAATACATTTATCGCGAGCTAATTCCTACGAAATGAAAACGCTGTCTAAAAATTTTGTTAACTCTCGCCCGAGTTGAAAGGTCAGCTGGATAATTGGTTGAAAGGCATTTTGTTGTCAGTTGTTGGACAAAAGATGAAAGAGTGCACCGAAGTCCGGAGCGATATAAATTTAGCCAACACGGAAACGCACTTAGATGCTTTTTCCGACCACCTCTCCCCTCCCCTCCAGAGAGCCTGTTGGAAAATTCGGATGCAGGAGCGCATGAGTGGTCCCGGAGACAGAGCGCCACGGTCGGAGCTAATAGTATTTTGTCATCTTCAATAAGCGGGGGCCACACGCAAAGTAATTTCATCAATTGCTCACAAACGATTTGGGATTTCACAGTCGAGACAGAACACGCTTTGAATTTCAATGGTGCCACGTTCACTTCCAGAGCTGACGGCAGCGCCACTTACACGTAGCGGTGGGTTTTTGCAATGATTTAGTGATAGCATGTCACCTCAGACCTGTAGCTAGGCAAAAGTCAGAAACAGAGAATAGTTTGGATTCATATTCTTAAGTGGTATTTCAAGGCAGGATGATAGAGGGGGGGTGGAGGGGTAAATTCCCTTTTAAAAAATGTTTTCAAGGAAATGAAATTAACTTCCACAACCTTTATGTGCAGTTAAATTTCATAGTCATTTACTTAATTAATAAATGGCGTATGTAGGAAAGAGTAAAGCAAGAACCCTAGACCGTTCACATGAAAAGAGAGAACGCTAACCTTTAGGAAAGATGTACGAAGTCGAAGGAGTCTCATAGTCGACGAACTTCCATGATCGAGGAAGTCAAAGTGACGTCATAGTTGAAAGAAATCTCATCAACAATGATGTTTCTTGGTAGAGGAAATCTTGCCGTCGTAGAAGTTGCGTTGTGGACGATTTCTCGTAATCGAGAAAGTCTTGTAGTCGAAGAATTATCCTCGTCGAGTAAGTCTCTTGCTTGATGAAATCTTGCAGTCAAGAATGTCTCATAGTCGGCAAAGTTTCATGATAGAGGAAGTCTGGCAATCTAGGCGGTGCCATAGTCGAAATTTCGTAGCGCAAAAGTCTCGTAGTCGATTATGTCTCTTCGCCGAGGAAAACATATAGCCGAAGAAGTCTTATAGTCGAGGAACTCTAGTAGTCAAAAGACGTATTGCAGTCGAAGAAGTTTCGTACTTGACAAACTCTGTAGTCGAAGAAGTTTTATAGTCGAGGAACTTTAGTAGTTGAAAGACGTATTGCAGTCGAAGAAGTTTCGTAGTTGAGGAACGCTAGTAGTCGAAAGAAGTATTGTGGTCCAAGAAGTTTTGTAGTTGACGAACTCTAGTAGTCGAAGAAGTTTTATAGTAGAGGAACTCTAGTAGTTGAAAGACGTATTGCAGTCGAAGAAGTTTCGTAGTTGAGGAACGCTAGTATTCGAAAGAAGTATTGTAGTCGACGAAGTTTCGTAGTTGAGAAACTCTGTAGTCGAAGAAGTTTTATAGTCGAGGAACTCTAGTAGTTGAAAGACGTATTGCAGTCGAAGAAGTTTCGTAGTTGAGGAACTCAAGTAGTCGAATGAAGTATTGTAGTCGAAGAAGTTTCGTAGTTGACGAACTCTAGTAGTCGTAGAAGTTTAATAGTCGAGGAACTCTAGTAGTCGAAAGACGTATTGCAGTCGAAGAAGTTTCGTAGTTGAGAAATTCTAGTAGTCGAAAGAATTATTGTAGTCGAAGCAGTTTCGTAGTTGAGGAACTCTAGTAGTCGAAGAAGTTTTATAGTCGAGGAACTCTGGTAGTCGAAAGACGTATTGCAGTCGAAGAAGTTTCGTAGTTGAGGAACGCTAGTAGTCGAAAGAAGTATTGTAGTCGAAGAAGTTTCGTAGTTGAGAAACTCTAGTAGTCGAAGAAGTTTTATAGTCGAGGAACTCTAGTAGTCGAAAGACGTATTGCAGTCAAAGAAGTTTCGTAGTTGAGGAACTCTAGTAGTCGAAAGAAGTGTTGTAGACGAAGAAATTTCGTAGTTGAGAAACTCTGTAGTCGAGGAAAGTATTGTAGTCGAAGAAGTTTTATAGTCGAGGAACTCTAGTAGTTGAAAGACGTATTGCAGTCGAAGAAATTTCGTAGTTGAAGAACGCTAGTAGTCGAAAGAAGTATTGTAGTGGAAGAAGTTTCGTAGTTGAGGAACTCTAGTAGTCGAAGAAGTTTTATAGTCGAGGAACTCTAGTAGTCGAAAGACGTATTGCAGTCGAAGAAGTTTCGTAGTTAAGGAACTCTAGTAGTCGAAAGACGTATTGTAGTCTGAGAAGTTTCGTAGTTGAAAAACTCTGTACTCGAAGAACGTATTGTGGTCGAAGAAATTTTATAGTCGAGAACTCTAGTAGTTGAAAGACGTATTGCAGTCGAAGAAGTTTCGTAGTTGAGGAACTTTGTAGTCGAAGAAGTTTTATAGTCGAGGAACTCTAGTAGTCGAAAGACGTATTGCAGTCGAAGAAGTTTCGTAGTTGAGGAACGCTAGTAGTCGAAAGAAGTATTGTAGTCGAAGAAGTTTCGTAGTTGAGAAACTCTATAGTCGAAGAAGTTTTATAGTCGAGGAACTCTAGTAGTCGAAAGACGTATTGCAGTCGAAGAAGTTTCGTATTTGAGGAACGCTAGTAGTCGAAAGAAGTATTGTAGTCGAAGAAGTTTCGTAGTTGAGAAACTCTATAGTCGAAGAAGTTTTATAGTCGAGGAACTCTAGTAGTTGAAAGACGTATTGCAGTCGAAGAAGTTTCGTAGTTGAGGAACGCTAGTAGTCGAAAGAAGTATTGTAGTCGAAGAAGTTTCGTAGTTGACGAACTCTAGTAGTCGAAGAAGTTTTATAGTCGAGGAACTCTGGTAGTCGAAAGACGTATTGCAGTCGAAGAAGTTTCGTAGTTGAGGAACGCTAGTAGTCGAAAGAAGTATAGTAGTCGAAGAAGTTTCGTAGTTCAGGAACTCTAGTAGTCGAAAGAAGTGTTGTAGACGAAGAAATTTCGTAGTTGAGAAACTCTGTAGTCGAGGAAAGTATTGTAGTCGAAGAAGTTTTATAGTCGAGGAACTCTAGTAGTTGAAAGACGTATTGCAGTCGAAGAAATTTCGTAGTTGAAGAACGCTAGTAGTCGAAAGAAGTATTGTAGTCGAAGAAGTTTTGTAGTTGAGCAACTCTAGTAGTCGAAGAAGTTTTATAGTCGAGGAACTCTAGTAGTCGAAAGACGTATTGCAGTCAAAGAAGTTTCGTAGTTGAGGAACTCTAGTAGTCGAAAGAAGTGTTGTAGACGAAGAAATTTCGTAGTTGAGAAACTCTGTAGTCGAGGAGAGTATTGTAGTCGAAGAAGTTTTATAGTCGAGGAACTCTAGTAGTTGAAAGACGTATTGCAGTCGAAGAAATTTCGTAGTTGAAGAACGCTAGTTGTCGAAAGAAGTATTGTAGTCGAAGAAGTTTTGTAGTTGAGGAACTCTAGTAGTCGAAGAAGTTTTATAGTCAAGGAACTCTAGTAGTCGAAAGACGTATTGCAGTCGAAGAAGTTTCGTAGTTGAGGAACTCTAGTAGTCGAAAGAAGTATTGTAGTCTAAGAAGTTTCGTAGTTGAAAAACTCTGTACTCGAAGAACGTATTGTGGTCGAAGAAATTTTATAGTCGAGAACTCTAGTAGTTGAAAGACGTATTGCAGTCGAAGAAGTTTCGTAGTTGAGGAACTCTGTAGTCGAAGAAGTTTTATAGTCGAGGAACTCTAGTAGTTGAAAGACGTATTGCAGTCAAATAAGTTTCGTAGTTGAGGAACGCTAGTAATCGAAAGAAGTATTGTAGTCGTAGAAGTTTCGTAGTTGAGAAACTCTGTAGTCGAAGAAGTTTTATAGTCGAGGAACTCTATTGAAAGACGTATTGCAGTGGAAGAAGTTTCGTAGTTGAGGAACGCTAGTAATCGAAAGAAGTATTGTAGTCGAAGAAGTTTCGTAGTTGAGGAACTCTGTAGTCGAAGGAGTTTTATAGTCGAGGAACTCTAGTAGTTGAAAGACGTATTGCAGTCAAAGAAGTTTCGTAGTTGAGGAACGCTAGTAATCGAAAGAAGTATTGTAGTCGAAGAAGTTTCGTAGTTGAGAAACTCTGTAGTCGAAGAAGTTTTATAGTCTAGGAACTCTAGTAGTTGAAAGACGTATTGCAGTCAAAGAAGTTTCGTAGTTGAGGAACGCTAGTAATCGAAAGAAGTATTGTAGTCGTAGAAGTTTCGTAGTTGAGAAACTCTGTAGTCGAAGAAGTTTTATAGTCGAGGAACTCTAGTAGTTGAAAGACGTATTGCAGTCAAAGAAGTTTCGTAGTTGAGGAACGCTAGTAATCGAAAGAAGTATTGTAGTGGAAGAAGTTTCGTAGTTGAGAAACTCTGTAGTCGAAGAAGTTTTATAGTCGAGGAACTCTAGTAGTCGAAAGACGTATTGCAGTCGAAGAAGTTTCGTAGTTGAGGAACGCTAGTAGTCGAAAGAAGTATTGTAGTCGAAGAAGTTTCGTAGTTGAGAAACTCTATAGTCGAAGAAGTTTTATAGTCGAGGAACTCTAGTAGTTGAAAGACGTATTGCAGTGGAAGAAGTTTCGTAGTTGAGGAACGCTAGTAGTCGAAAGAAGTATTGTAGTCGAAGAAGTTTCGTAGTTGAGGAACTCTAGTAGTCAAAGAAGTTTTATAGTCGAGGAACTCTAGTAGTCGAAAGACGTATTGCAGTCGAAGAAGTTTCGTAGTTTAGGAACTCTAGTAGTCGAAAGAAGTATTGTAGTCTAAGTTTCGTAGTTGAAAAACTCTGTAGTCGAAGAAAGTATTGTAGTCGAAGAAATTTTATAGTCGAGGAACTCTAGTAGTTGAATGACGTATTGCAGTCGATGAAGTTTCGTAGTTGAGGAACGCTAGTAGTCGAAAGAAGTATTGTAGTGGAGGAAGTTTCGTAGTTGAGGAACTCTGTACTCGAAGAAATTTTATAGTCGAGGAACTCTGGTAGTCGAAAGACGTATTGCAGTCAAAGAAGTTTCGTAGTTGAGGAACTTTAGTAGTCGAAAGACGTATTGCAGTCGAACAAGTTTCGTAGTTGAAAAACTCTGTAGTCGAAGAAAGTATTGTAGTCGAGGAACTCTAGTAGTCGAAAGACGTATTGCAGTCGAAGAAGTTTCGTAGTTGAGGAACGCTAGTAATCGAAAGAAGTATTGTAGTCGAAGAAGTTTCGTAGTTGAGAAACTCTGTAGTCGAAGAAGTTTTATAGTCGAGGAACTCTAGTAGTCGAAAGACGTATTGCAGTCGAAGAAGTTTCGTAGTTGAGGAACTCTAGTAGTCGAAAGAAGTATTGTAGTCGAAGAAGTTTCGTAGTTGAGAAACTCTGTAGTCGAAGAAGTTTTATAGTCGAGGAACTCTAGTAGTCGAAAGACGTATTGCAGTCGAAGAAGTTTCGTAGTTGAGGAACTCTAGTAGTCGAAAGAAGTATTGTAGTCGAAGAAGTTTCGTAGTTGAGGAACTCTAGTAGTCGAAGAAGTTTTATAGTCGAGGAACTTTAGTAGTCGAAAGACGTATTGCAGTCGAAGAAATTTCGTAGTTGAGGAACTCTAGTAGTCGAAAGAGGTATTGTAGTCTAAGAAGTTTCGTAGTTGAAAAACTCTGTAGTCGAAGAAAGTATTGTAGTCGAAGAAGTTTTATAGTCGAGGAACTCTAGTAGTCGAAAGACGTATTGCAGTCGAAGAAGTCTCAGTCGAGGAACTCTAGTTGTCGAAGGATGTTTTCTAGTCCAAGAAGTTTTATAGTCGAAGAACTCTGGTTGTCAAAGGAAGTTTTGTAGTGAAGAAGTTTCGCAGTCGAGGAACTCTAGTTTTCGAAGGAAGTATTGTAGTCGAAGAAGTTTCGTGGTTAAGGAAGTCTAGTAGTCGGAGGAAGTATTTTTAGTCGAAGAAGTTTCGTAGTCGAGGAACTATTGTAGTAGAAGAAGTCTCCCAGTCGAAGTACTCTCTTACTTGTGAAAATCTCGTAGTCAAAGAAGCCTTATAATCGAGGAAATTTCATGATCAAGGAAGTCTGGCAGTCAAGGAGAAGTTCGTAGTCGAGGAAGCCTAGTAGTCGTAGAAGTCTGTGGTCATGGAACATTCGTAGGTGATGAGTTCTCACTAGTCTCACTGTAGTAGAATGCTCTGGCTCAAGGACGTATCTGAGTTTGGGAAGACTTGTGGAACACACACACAAACATACATACATAGTTGGTCTCTTGTGGTTGGGGATGTCCACCCACACAGTCTTGTAAAATAGCGCCCTCTGTAAGTACTCTACGCAAGTAAGCAGCCCTTCCCTTGGTAATTTTCTTAATGCAGCAACAATAGTTGAACATGTTTGCAATGACAAAATGAAGAAAGAAGAGCGTGCCTCCCTCAAGAGAAACTGACACGAGGGTTGGGGGAGAGAACCCCTCACATGGAGGGATTGATTGGAAGATGCAGCAGAAGGGGGAGGGAGAAATATGATTGGAACTGTCAAGGAGACGGAATTGATTCATCAACGGAGTTCTTTCTCTCTCTCCCTTACCTACTGCCGGTTGAGAACTTGACATCAACTCCACCCTCACTAAGATCGTTGGAGCTCGGGTTACGGGACTGGAATTCCATTTCAGTGGAAGTTGCCGGAGATTTCTCCGACAGAACAAACTTTTCACCCGATGTCTTTAGATCACATCTAGAGAGTAATGTATCCTTTGATGTTTTCTAAGTTATAGGTAAGGATTATTAGTATTAGTAGTATTATAAGTCGTATTATTTTCGAAGGATCTCCAGCTGACCTACCAACAGCGTGAACAGCGATGAAGATAGTTGTCGATTGGTGCTGGGTTGAGATGACGTCACCAGTTCCCAATTTGATTGGTGATTTCTGGACCCCGTTCCAAAGGCATATCAACCGGGGATGTTATGAAAATAATATCACTCTACAACACTATTCGTGAAGCAACTTTTCTGTGGAAAATTCCATGTGGAATACACATAATTATTGCGAACGTACGTACCATTACAAATATTGGCTATTGAGTGTCAGAAATTAGTTTACTCATAAAATGGTATATTCATACTTTCAGTACAGAACGCTTGTATCCACACGCGGAGCATTAAATATAATTACTTATTGGTCTCTCTTTCCTCGTGCATGTTGCATTTTATATTCAAGTATATTATGGCAATATGATTCACTAATACTCTTATTGTTAGCAACTTCTTATCCGATTTCTGTTCAATTGAGTGATCTGGTATTTTCAAAGATTTTGTGCTGCCATCTTTTATCATTTTTTTAAATTAAAAATATTTCCGAAGTTTGTGACAGTTTGCCCTGAAAAATGTAATCTCAAGTTTATATATTTCGTTCCGTACATTATTGTTTGTATCTACACGCGGAGCATTAATTATAATTACTTATTGGTCTCTCTTTCCTCATGTATGTTGCATTTTATATTCAAGTATATTATGGAAATATGATTCACTAATATTCTTATTGTTAGCAACTTCTTATCCGATTTCTGTTCAATTGAGTGATCTGGTATTTTCAATGATTTTGTGCTGCCATCTTTTATCATTTTTTTAAATTAAAAATATTTCCGAAGTTTGTGACAGTTTGCCCTGAGAAAATGTAATGTCAAGTTTATATATTTCGTTCCGTCATTATTGTCGATATAAATAACTTAGAATTACTTCTATCGTACAAAATCTACTAATGCTATCATATTATGATCAAAGGTACGTTTCCTGGGGGAAGTACATTGTGCAGTGATTCAGCTACTTTGAAGGTCTGGTTTCGGTTAGATTATCTCACCACAAATCCATGCAGGGGTGCCCCCCCAAGCCCATGACGCACCCCCCCAAAAAGGTAGAACATCCCCCCCCCGTTTATGCCGAATTAATTGCTCAAATTATTTTTGTCAGACAAAATTTGTGGAAAAATATAATACCAGAGGTGAAACCACGAATTTTGTCTTGGGGGGGGGGGCAAGTACCAGGATAAACGTACCAAAAATAATAATAACATTAATAATGCCTTTATTTTTATTTTTGTTACTGCTACTACTAGTAGTAGTATTAGTAGTAACAAAGACGTTATTATCCTCATAAATTACGCAAAGAAGGGGGTAGAAGTCTGTGTTAAAGCATTTGTTTGGAACAAACGATATGAAACATTTTTCAACACCATCAAATGCACATTAGCTAATAATGAAAAACAAGCACACAAACTGTATTTTTGAATGGCAGAAAATGAATGATAAATGCATTCCGAAGATGCATGTGTAACTTTCACAACATATGCTTTACACATATGCGACATACAATAGAAAATACATATTCAACAAGCTAACACTAAATTGTGTACGTATTGAAAGCTTATTCAATACAAATATACAACACATATTATTTAAATACATTACATTACAGAAAAGAAGCAGAATGCGAGCGAAGCAAGCAAGAAAATTTTACAAAATGTATTTTTATTTGCATAAAATTTGAAATCAAAGCTGTAATTGCTCCTCTGTGCTCCCCTGCAGGTGCCCTTGGCCGTTAATGTTTGCCCCCCCCCCCCACCTTCTTGCTCCTAATAAGGCGCAAATAATATCACGGGGCGCCAAGGCATTCTCTCTTTCACAACTTTTTTTTTTCATTTAGATCATTCGGCGCCCCTGGCCGACTCCCACCGCCCCTAGCTAAAGCTCTGAACTTGACGAAATCGAGAAAAGCAGATAATGCGAGCGAAACAAGCAAGAAAAGTTTGCAAAATGTATTTCTATTTGCATAAAATTTGAAATCGAAGGGGTAATTGCTCCTCTGTGCTCCCCTGCAGGTAACCTTGGCCATCAATGTTTGTCCCCTTGCTACCCTAGAATTGACTTCCGTCGAAGGTTGGGGGGAAGGGGGGCAATGAACTCCTGCCACCCCTGTGGTTGCGTCACTGTATAATACAGACATATTTAAGTAATATACAGGGTGTCGCAAAACTCTCTTTCAACAACGCTTGGGAGCTGGTAGATATCACAAAAACAAGTAACTTTTCCCTATAAAGTTTACTTCGAAAGCGCTTAGTTTCTGCGCTATAAGCGCTTAAAGTCTATCCTGTATGTACGTATGCAACCCAACACAGCAAACGCTTGCTCTGACATATCTACCAGGGGTGCGTGGCAAGGTTGCCACTAGCGATCCTCATTAAGGGAGACGACTTGAAAACAACAACTTGGTAGTCTTCCCTGAGCAAAATCCAAAACATTAATGGTACTTGCGATGTTGTAAGAAGCATTGACAGTATTTATAAACTGACCAAGGCAAATAATGGGCAGACTGAAATTCAAGATTACTCATTCTAAAATATCTCCATAATTGATTGATTGATTTGGTTTATTTTAATTCGCTTTTCTGCCACCTTTGCCTAATCGCGAAGATGAGGATGATATGATGAAATAACAAATGACACCAATGTCTAGACCAGGATTTAAACCCGAGACACCTGGCGCCGTAGCGAGCTGTGCTAACCACATCACCACGGAGTGTTTCGTGTATCATGCAATATCAACAATTGCAAGGAACACGTGAGATAGAGGAAATCCACGAACAAACAAATGTAAGCATGATGTGTGTGAGGCCTCGTTTCGAACAAGCAGACTGTAATGTTATTACAATTTATTTATTAGAAAATTGCGAACTAGCGCTATTGCAAATCGAGTTCGTTATAAAGAGCAGGCTGAAAAGAAAAAAAATCTCCGGCAGATGAATATTCTTGAGCCACTTCGGTGAGTGAGTACGTTTAGTGATCAACACATGATCTTTCTCTACCGAATGTTCCGGACACGAGTTCCGACCTGGACAAAAATGTCACCGGATCTTTTGTCCTCGTATTTACTATTTGCCCGAAAGTGCAGGAAAATTACGTACAATGAGAATAATATAAATTCACAAGAATTATTCCGGAAATTCTTCTAGATGTCAGAATCTCGCTCGTTAGCTACAAAACGTTGTTTCCAGGTTGAACTAAAAGTTGACATTTTGGTGCCTTCCGAAAATATTACTCTTACATTTCAATGTTGATATCAAGTTACTACAATGAATAATAAATATGTACAATTTATGACGTGTACTCAATGGTTTCCTTTTGATTATTTTTTTTCACGTTCCATGATAAGAATGCAAAGCAAAGACACAAAATGAGAAAACTAATTCGCACACATGAAAAGAGTGTAAATCACGAGGATTTCTCTTGATGTACCAATATCAAACAATATCGTGAAGTGTGGAACAAACTAGTACAGGCAGTAAGTATGCACCGAACTCAATGTAATTCCTTTCAATTAAATATTAATTTCTTCCTTCAACTTCTTTAATATAGCTTTCAAGATTAACCAGTTTGAGTGGAGAGAAAGAGAGAGAGAGAGAGAGAGAGAGAGAGAGGGTAGTTTTTAATTCGCATGTTCCTAGTATTGCAAATAATCGTAGGAATTTTCTTGATACCAATTTTTAAAACACATAATTTTTCTTACATGCATATCAGTTGTCAGTAAAATTTATAGGTTGCCACTGTTTTCTAAAATAAGCTAGGGATCTTGGGTTCGAATCCGAGCTTGGGCATGTATGTTTGTGAGTGTCCATTCATCAATTTATTCATATCCTCATCACTCATCACCATCTTCGTATATTAGCCAAAAGTGGCACAAACAGCTAAGTAAAATAAAGCAAATCAATCAATCATTAAATTAAAAGAGCCTCGCAATTATTTCCTTATGAGACAACACGATTAGCAATAACGCTAGCACAGATAGGAATAATTTTCAAATAAATTGTAATAACCCGGGTTCGAGTCCTGGTCGAGCGTGCATTTTTCGCTGAAAATTTCTACATATCAGTCTGCGTGTTCGAAACGAGGCAGCAAACACATCATGCTTACATTTGTTCGTTCGTGGATTTCCTCTGTCTCACGTGTTCCTTGCAATTGTTGATATTGCATGATACACGAAACACTCCGTGGTGATGTGGTTAGCACGGCTCGCTACGGCGCCAGGTGTCTCGGGTTTAAATCCTGGTCTAGACATTGGTGTCATTTGTTATTTCATCATATCATCCTCATCTTCGCGATTAGCCAAAGGTGGCAGAAAAGCGAATTAAAATAAACCAAATCAATCAAACAATTATGGAGATATTTTAGATTGAGTAATCTTGAATTTCAGTCTGCCCATTATTTGCCTTGGTCAGTTTATAAATACTGTCAATGCTTCTTACAACATCGCAAGTACCATTAATGTTTTGGATTTTGCTCAGGGAAGACTACCAAGTTGTTGTTTTCAAGTCGTCTCCCTTAACGAGGAACGCTAGTGGCAACCTTGCCACGCGCCCCTGCTAGTTATGTCAGAGCAAGCGTTTGCTGTGTTGGGTTGCATACGTACATACAGGATAGACTTTAAGCGCTTATAGCTCAGAAACTAAGCGCTTTCGAAGTAAACTTTATAGGGAAAAGTTACTTGTTTTTATGATATCTACCAGCACCCAAGCGTTGTTGAAAGAGTTTTGCGATACCCTGTATATTTACTTTAGATACTTTAGGCTCACTGCCATTGTTAGTCAACCTTATTCTGCACAGTTTGTCTGCTCGACCAACATTGTATTAATGCGAATACCACATTTCCCCCCCCCCCCTCCATCCAAACCGATTCTAAAGACATAAGAGGCGGTGTTTCATTTCAACCCTATCGCCGCGATCATCCACAGGTAGGTAGAAAAACTATACACAATAACCAAAACTAAAAATCAATAACAAGTCAATCAAACGATACGACCCCCTTCCCCATTTTTGTGTGAAGCTATATAGAATTGGTATTTGTCCCCCCCCCCCGCGTGTGGGCACCCGGTACCCTTGTAATTATTTGTGTGTGTGGGTGTATGTGTGTAAACATATGAGGCTTGTTTAATATCTAGAAAAACATGCACATTATGTTTCCAATGTTGTGTCTTGTTATAAGCTTACCTATATACTGTACATCCTAACACAAATTCGAGATCCGCCTACGCCTCGGACTATTATAAAACTAACTATGAATCTTCGATTGAGGCAGAAGAGTGACGTAAAAATTAAGAAATTTATACAATTTTTAACTACAGAATTTCGTAACTCAACCGTGCTGAGGAGATGCCCGTTTCAGAATTTTTAATAAACCTTTCTCGAGCAGGCCTCATCTCCAGCAAGGTATCGACTCGGGGCAAGCCCCAGCACCTAGCGACCTTTCGGGTGAGATGAGTCAAGGCAAGGACTTATAAAACCTTTTCCTGCTCCCCCAAAAATAGACAATAGTTAAGCTGCTTAGTTCAATGAACAAACCGATCACTAACTACTCACTAAACTGGTTGCTACCAGTACAACTTTTCACATTTACACGTATGAAGGTGTTAACATTGCCAGGATAATTGTATGAATTGTTGGTAGATATAGATAGAGCTTGACATGTGGTATCGACGATGCGAACGTATTTGTATTTTTATGTACGGTTTTGCGAACCTTAGACCAGTATACCGCGACTAGCAGATTGGAAAACGTAGGGATAAACGAAAGCGCCACCTGTCCGCAACATTCTCATCATAATTACGACCAAATCGTCAAAAGATGGAGCCAGCTTAAGAAGTTTCAGTTTCAATTTTGAGGGAATTAAAGTTTCGTCCTCGATGTACCGCGGTGTGGAACGGACGATAAGGATGGGAAAGAGGAGACGTCGCTCTGAAGGATTAGAGAATCAAAACGGGAGATAAAATATCTACGAGGCAGAAGCCCAGACATCTTTCAAAAGCTTACTCTTCACCATATCTTAATCCCGCATGAGACTTGGTCGTAATTAGGTTTTTCAAAATGGCGACGTGCACACAGAAAGGAAAGTAATTAAACGAGACGGCGATGGGTTTAATGAGGAGTTAATGGCAACGACACGTTGATTCCTGGCGAGAACAGGCGCAAAAGAAAGGCAAGACAAAAGGAGAGAAAGAAGATTCAAATGACGTTAGAGCATCGCCCAGAAAACGACGAAACGTCAACCACCCCGCAAAGCATAGTTGCCAAAAGCTGTGAGAATTTGCTAAGACTTTCGGTTTCTTAATGCCGATTGGAGACAGTGGCGTATTAACGACATTTCTCGCAACGGGCGGAATAAGCTTTATCGTTCTAAAGACTTGATTTTAAGGGAAGGACTCTTTAATTTGATATGATTTGATTTTTGTTATTTAGCGTCGCTGTTCCTTCACTTTTAGCTAGTTGCAACGATGAGGATGATTCATGATATGATAAAATTGATGAACGGACACTCGCACTCACAAGGTTCGTATCCCTGCCTGGGTATGGGTGTTCTTTGTATGTCCCTTCATCAATTTCATCATATCATCAATCATCCTCACCGTTGCAACTAGCTAAAAGTGGCAGAAAAACGAAGTAAAATAAACCAAATCAATCAATGAAATAAAAGAGAAGATTAGGTAGACAATTTTTCTTTGCTCCGGGTGGGGTGCAAACGACACCCCTTGGTCACCCTGTGGACGTCCATGAGTACGTTCTTTTGAAACGAGAACGCTGAAATCAACCACACAGAAAATTTATCATAATTCAAATATAATCACCTTGTAATCAAAGGGTCCCGAGTTCGATACCGGGTGGAGGAACACAGTGGTTCGGTTCCCACTTTAAACTGTAGGTCCAGTCTCGATTAGCCTACCTGAGCATAAAGTGGACTCAAAAAATATGCAAGAGATTCAAAGTTCAAGCTGAAGCGTTCTCTGTATTACAATAAGTCATGGAGGTTCATAGGGGGAGTTGTGCAGGCAGGTGCGTCACACATTCAGGATCTCGACCATTGTGCATGTATTGTTATCAACACCAATCTCTGGGCGCCTTTACCACCCGGGTCGCCCTTGTTGCAGTCAAAATCTCTACTGATTGGGATTATATTTATTGGCTGAAATAAATTGGATATAATTTAATCTGCGCATTTCTCCCCGGCGGGGGAGAACTAGTGCTTTTTCAACCTGTTAAAGCGGCTCCGGCGCCCAAACAGCGTCGTATAAAGTGGGTACCTGGAAGAAACTCTGTGGGGTAAAGGCGCCCAGGGGCGTGGTATTGATCACATCACCCCAAGTTCGGCCGATATCAAGAAAGTGTGGGGCCCAAACCCCACACCTCCTATACGGCTTCACGGCGTGGTGCAAAGCACAGTGGAGCAATTTAATTTTTTTTTTTTTTTGTAACAATCATATTTTTGATTTAAAAATCCTCGAGAATTCTTGAATTATATAAGAAAAGCATTTCTTAAAATTTCATATTATTTTTTTCACGTAATGACTATTTAACGATTTCCATTTGAAGATTTGGGGACATGTGCGTTCACGTGGTTGGCAACACTGCCGCGGGATGACCAAACGAACGAATTTGGCAATGAGGACTGGTAGAATTTTTTTTTGTTATTTTGCGTGTGCAGAAAAGATAAAAGACGAAATGAAGGGAAATTCTCCCGTTTTTCTTTAATTACATAAAAAATTTAAGTGTTCCTTTCTTCTCCTCCGAGGGCGCTGACTGCCCTAATTACCTTTTTCTGGGCGAAGGCGGTAATTCTAAGTAGCCTAAAACCCCGCGAAAAAGAAGGGTGGCCCATCTTAATTAGCATAATAAAGAAGGGGAGGTTTGATGGGGGGGGGGGAGGAAGCCGATGGAAGAAAAGTCTTTGGGTAGAAAGAATGGTTCACTGGCATTCTGGAAGCAACCACGAAAGATTACACACAGCCACATATATTCCTTACGCTGGAGGGGACGGAAAGGGTGGGTTTAGGGCAGTTCACAGTAAAATATTCCTAGCCTACATCCTGGCCTACCCTAAAATATTCCAAGCCAACCGTAAAAAAGTCATAGCCCAACGTAAAATAGTCCTAGCTCACCATAAAATAGGCCTCAACCACCATAAATTAGTCCTAGCTCACCATAAAATAGTACTATACCACGCCATAAAATAGCCCAAGCTCACCGCAAAATAACCCTAGTTCACCGTAAAAGTCCTAGCCCACCGTACAATAGTCCTAGTTCACCGTGAAATATTTTTGGCCAACCGTAAAATGTTCCTAGCACACCGTAAAATAGCCCTAGCTCACCGTAAAATAATCTTAGCACACCGTAAAATAGTCCTAGCTCACCGTAAAATACTCCTAACCTACCGTAAAATAGTTCTGACTCACCAAAATACCCTACATGAGAAATTTTCAGAAACATTCGTACAGAGCAAGAAACATACATACATAGAGACAAGAGCGTACCAAGAGAGGGGCGGGGTCGGTGGTAAAACAGTTCCCGAAGTATGTTCCAAATCGAAATAGATATATTAAAATTAGGCATGAAAAAATACCTTTCTTTGTCCAGTTCTTATTTAAACGAAAAAGCCTCAAATTCTTGCCGATAGATGGTGTGGAGGCGTTATGTAAATAGCTGACTGTGCTATGTTGTAATACTAAAATAATTCTAAAAGTTCAGTCCTGTTCAAGTTAAAAGAATATAATGCGAGAAATCTACCAGCTTACGTGCAATGAAAATAAAAATCCAATTTCATTTTGGCTTGCAAGTAAGAACGAAACTATCATAACATGTGTTTTTTTCTATTATTTGTAATCATTAGGGGGTGCGAGAGAGCGTTAAATTGTGGTACTTTGGCCGGTTGCCGATGTCTTTGAAATTTCAAATGGTCGGGTATTTTTTAAAAAAGTTGTTGAAAGCCAAGATTGTCAAGGCTGTAATAATATTCATATCTACTGTTTATGAAAATTAGGGCCCCGACAAAATCCCTCCGAAATTTGTTTCTGGACCTATAGACAGATAAGATAGAATGAATGGGGGACAGGGATCATGGGCGCCAGAAGGATTTTTTCTCAGGGGGGCCAGTTATAGAATATTTTATTATTATTATGATTATTGTGGTTATTATTATTATTATTACCACTACTACTACTTATGTTTGTTTTTTTGTAAAATTACATACATTTGTAATTTCCATATTCAGTGTATTTATATAGAATTTGCATAACTGGATATTTAACACATCAATTCAAGTAGAGGGAGAAGCCCGATTCAACGCCCTCAAATGTCTTCTTCTGTGATTGGTCGAGACAGGTTACGTGACTCAGTCAGTATTGCCAACTCACCCCATGAAAATTACCCCGTACAGTTTTCCACAGGTTAACCTAACCTACAATTAGTGAGTTGGCAACACTTATTCGATCATGCACAATCTATCGCGAATTAAACTAACCTCACCCACCCACACATAGCCTTACAAAGTAAGCAGCTTTAACCCGTAAGGCAAGCTGGCAATTGCCAACACATACACACACACACACACACACAATCTATCACAAACTAAACTAACCTAAACAATCCACACACACACAGCTTTCCAGAGTATGGGCAACTCACCTCTTGCATTTTTTTTATATTTTTATGGCCTTTTACGAAGGGGGAAACTAACCTACAGCTGGCAACACTGTTTGAGCTGCTTTCGAAGAGCAGTGCTGCCAAACTTGCCTTTTTTTTTTGCAAATGATTTTTTTCCCAGGACAAAAAGCTGTTATTTATAGTTAGGTAATAAGTGTAAAATAGACTGTAAGCTTAAATGTAAACCTACTTGAAAAAAACGTTTCTGTAACTTAGTTCCTGTTACAAAATAACGATACAATTTCACTCTTCGAATTTCATTAACTCTTTCCAGAAATCTCAGGGGGCAAGTGCCCCCCCCCCCGGCCGCGGCCCCTCCCTGCGGGCACCCTTGACAGGAATAATGAAAGCAGATGTAGAAACAGATGCAGAACATAAATCTAGTGAACGCCAACTTTCCTGATCGCGGTCCCAACTGGTGTCGGTTCGCCAATCGTTTTCGGGGGTGTGTGGCTCGATAGGTGTCAACAACCTCAGGTGCGAAGTAAAAGCTGTAGGAGTAACATCGCTCTCCCGTTACAACGTTGGCAAGCGTGCGTTTGTTTTTGTCAGTTGCCTTTATGGTAATTATGCGATATCGCCCGAACACCTTTCACTCGTTTATTTAGTTAATTTAAGCATTGATACTTACCTATTTTACATTGCGGAAGATTCTTTAAGGTGAAGTTATGCCTTTTTCCATAAAATAGTGTCAACTTTTCATATTACGAGTCATTATGCGATATCGCATATTTACCGCTTTTATTAGCTTGTTTGTACAGAGTTTGGGTGTTCTGTGGACTAATTTTCCCTGCTTTGTGTACTATTGTGGAACTTTTATTCAGTAACGACGATTATCAACTCTCTCCCGTCCCCGTTTTACTGTACGTTTGGCAACGTGCTGCATATTCTATGTTCATTTGTTTCATCCCGCGAGGAACTTTCGGTGGCTTGTGACTCGAAAATGTCAGATGTCAGTCGAAGAGAATTCAACTGATCGCTGGAATGGGGCTGTTCATTGCCAAACTTTTCCGGTGGCGGCGCCACCCCTGTTGTGTCCCTAAATAATTTCGTTCGTCATTTGGTTGCCCTAAGCTTTACATTGGAGCACGATGGGATGGCTATTCAAACGTTATTTTCAATGAAGGTAAGAATTTCTCGCGTAAATCGATAATAAAAATGGCTTTAGCAAAGTTTAAAGATTATGTAGCCAGTCATAAGTTTCCGAAAATTACATTCTCCTGAACCTAAGAATTAATATATTAAAGCGCAACGGAATGGTTGCGAAAATGAGCTAAATATAGTACGTTTATGCACAAAAAACACTAAACTTGATGTCATTTGGGTCGTCTCTAGCTACCAAGGGTCGAGAATACAAGAATTTAAATTTTTACACTATGCTTTGCTTTTTTCTGGTTTCGAGCGTGTGTGATTCAACGGCGGGTAGGAATCGAAGAAATTCGCAAAATTATAAAGAAAAATGTGTTAAGTGCGTAAACGCATGATATATATTATTATACACTATGACTGACATTATGGCCTATCCGATAATTTAATATTAACGTATGTTTTCATTGTATTAAGCAGATATTGCCCCCTCGTATTTTCGTCCTTCTTTTTCTTGGTAACAACAATTTTAAAATTATAATTCCTGTAAATAAGATAGCCCTAGAGGTTGCGAGACATGAAACAGAATTATTATGCATTATTCTTTACCGAATTCTCAACAATAGATCATTAAATTGTGAGAATTGCAAGTGACGTAAAAAAGTGCTGTGCAAATTTTAAGGCTTTTTTGAGTTCCGATATCTTTTCTGTTGTTGACGATCGTCTTTTCAATAGTCTTACTTTTGCAGCACTGATTATTCAACTATCATGTTCAGACATCATTTCTGAGGTTAAGATTATCTTAAACTTGCAATTTAATGTAATAGCAGCACGTTCAACATCAAATTTCCCATGTATTTAAATGGGAGAACAAATGCCGATCAAAAGCGTGGGAACACAACAGGGGTGCTGCCACCTACAATAGTTTGCTTTGACCAGCCCCATTCGTTGATTCTCAGCCGCCAGCTCGAAATGTGATCAATATAAGAAGGTGGTTGAGCATTCTGCACAGATATTGGAGAACGATTACGATGTTGCCAAACCGAACATCATAGCGCACTCTGTCGTGTGCTATATTTCGCTAGCCAAGTCTACCAGGCATAGAACATCCATAGATAGATAGAGTATCGACAGAGTATCGAGAACTGTAGTGTCTTTCTTATTTCCCTTCCACGCTTCTTCACAATAAATAGAGGTGAAGACTTGACAACAGAGTCTGGCCTCATTGGCGGAGGTTAGCACACCGCGCTACGACTCCAGAGGTCCCGGGTTCGAATCATCCCGACCTGGGCTCCTTGTATGTCCCTTCGCGATTAGCCAAAAGTGGCAGAAATGCGAAGTAAAATAAGTGAAATCAATCAATCAATCGACAACAGGGCTCGAGCGCTGACAAGGTTTTTCGCGCGCTTGGCCAGAACCTTTCTGCTAACCGTCTTCCTATAGCTCAGACAGTTTATTCTGGTACAGTTCCCGCCAAGAAATGGTCTGTCTGCCGCTGTTGCCAAACCTTTCGTACAAACATGGGAACCGACCGTGATTGTGCACGAGTCCTTCGAAAGGGCAAGCAAATAATACACTGGGGAACAAAAAAAGATTTTATTTTGTGGCATAAAGTTTAATAACAGTTTCAGCACACAAAACAGCTGTGATTGCCAATTGAATGATTGATTCAGTTGAATTGACTCCAGTTATAAAAATAAACACACCATGGAAAATGTAGGAGGTAAAATTACTCCACGCTTTTCTCGGTAATATCAAAATTTGATAATGGGCTGAAATTCCCATTAAGAAGGTAAAGGTAAAGTGTTCCCCTGTGCATAGCACCACGCCATGAAGGCGTATAGGGGGTGTGGGGGTAACGCCCCACACTTTCTTGATCCGGTCGTGAGTGGGGGTGATGTGATCAGCATCACGCCCCTGACCGCCTTTACCCCCCAGGGTTTCCCCCAGGTACCCATGTTATTCGACGCTGGGTGGGCGCCGGGGCCGCTTTCACCGTTAGAAAAGAAACTTATTTATTTATTTGTAAATTGTTGCTAGGCAACTTATGAAGCATTGCTAAGCAATTGGGGAATCACAGAGCAGAAAACTACCGCGATATAGTTGGAAATATGTTGAAAAATGTTGAGAAATTGGAAGCTAATATGAGTGTGAAGATACATTTTCTACATAGCCACATTGACAGATTCCCTGAGAACATTGGTGATTTTAGTGAAGAACAGGGAGAAAGGTTCCATCAGGATATAAGGATAATGGAAGAAAGGTACCAGGGACGGTGGGATCGCCACATGATGGCCAACTACTGTTGGAGCTTACAGAGGGATTGTCCTAAAAAGCAATACAGCAGGAAATCGTATAGAAAACGTTTCACATAGTTTGTTACTTCATTGTGTACATATTTTCTTAATTATTATGATCTTAGGCCTATATAAATTTATTTTTATAATAATGATTGTAATCACAAAAAGAAATATTAAATTGTTGTTGGAAGTTCATTTATATGTATGTCTTATGTTTCCGCCATTTTAGTTTAGTTGCATTTATTTCATAAATTAGAGCCAATTAAGGAAATATATTATAATATCATTATTCAGCAGCATGAACTCGCTCTAAATTAGCTCTCAAACACTGTGCCGCAATTTCACTGTTCCCCAGTGATATCAATGAGCTATCCAAGTCCTTAGAGAACAAATTTTTCTCCTCTCGCCATGTGAAATACTTGCTCACTTCGGTTGCCTTTACCTTTCCTTCGCTGGGAATCTAGCAATCAAGTATTCGAATTTCCCTCCCAAAGAGAACGGCGAGCTCTGATTGGCAGAGAACAAAGCACGTGTTATCTCCAACTCAGGGCCGGCTCAAGATAAAATTTTTACCCGGATTCCCCCCCCCCCCACTATCCACCCTGTTCCCTCTATTATCCACTCCCAATAAAAACCTTGACCATGTTACATACCGTACTTACGGTTTTAAATAAGAAAATAATAGCCTTATTTTAAAATATTTATAACACCATTAGGCCTTGTTTCCATGATTATGAAAAAATATAAATATGCTGACCAAGGCAGTAATTTATTTTATTAAAAAACATAAACTAAACATATGTTTTTAATAAAATAAATTACTGCCTTGGTCAGCATATTTATATTTTTTCATAAAATATTTAAAATATTACTGTCAAAAATAAGTTTATTTTAGCATGCACTTATTTAATACCTACATAATGATATCAAATGCTCAAGGTCCTGGGTTCGATCCCCGGCCGGTTCAAATCCGGGAACTTTTCTAACGTTGGAAGCGGCCCCGGCGCCCACCGAGCATCGAATAACATGGGTACCTGGGGGAAACCCTGGGGGGTAAAGGCGGTTAGGGACGTGATGCTGATCACATCACCTCCACTCACGACCGGATCAAGAAAGTGTGGGGCGTTACCCCCACACCCCCTATACGCCTTCATGGCGTGGTGCTATGCACAGGGGAACACTTTTTTACTTTTACTTTATAATGATATCAAAATAATGGTAATATCTTAGCTTAAATTGCTACATGAATTTTCAATATAAGTATGTTCAAATACTTATGTTTAATTCTAGAGTTCCTGAATATTTACTTCATTGAGTACTACTACGTCTTTATGTCTGCTCATTAATTGACTACAGGTTTGAACTTGTTGAATGATGAAAACCACTTCTATTTTCCTTTCCATATATATCTATTTTTTATACATTGCCTTCATCTTTTCTACATCTTGCTAACTCATTTCTTCTTCATTTAGTCGATATTTACCCTTCAACATTTTATTTATATTACTTTACTTTATGCTGCCATCTTTTTTTTTTTTTAGGAAACTTCTTGCTTTCCACTTCGTGCTTTTTCCAATATGAAATATCTGGTGTGAAACAACTTTTTTAAAGAAAACAAATGAGTCATGTTTACATAGTTAAAATTAAGGTTTTGGCGCTAGCTATCTTGCAATCGGGCTCGTTTTAAGGGGGGTTGAAATTACACCTTTCAGTTTTATTTTTCAAATTCTTAACTGATTTTCATTTGAAAATATTAATTTTATCAAAATTTCGGTACGGGCTGTAGCCCCATCAGTTCCCCCTATCCTCTCCACACGTTCAGTACTTTCTATACACCACCACGCAACAGTATCTACCATAAGTCAAGACAATAAACTGACTGGTTTTTGTTCTTCTCTACCCTATTTTCCTCTCAGCCTCCGTCCCACTAATACTCTGCACGAAAGAACGATAGAGGGCAGTTTTATCACTGCCCTCAAAAAAGCCTCTTCTACGCTCCCCCATGGCTACCTTCTTCCGTAAAGGTTTACTTTTTAAATATTACTTTTTCTCAAGCACCACACGTAAGGGAAAGGGGTCCTCTCAAAGCCCCATACTTTCAGAACCCTTGGACCAGCTTCCATCTGCCCCTGACATTTATGTGCAGTTAGGTTTATAGCTGCACACCCGAACAGGCCCTTATGCCATTATACACAAACTACGGTCGTATACAACGGGCTTATGCTTTCGTCCCCCTCCCCTCCCGCCTCCTACCGCCCCAACCCCCTCGTAACATCAGGTCTGTTCCAAAGGGCCTCTGGCGCTCCAGGTTATAAGTATCCTTCGAGCACGCAACCCGCATTGCGTATCAAAACAGCCGTGCCTCATGCAGCGGGCGCTTTTGTTGTGCCACCTATACATCCACTGTTTCCAACGTGACAAAACAGCGCTGGGGGTGACTGGGGAGGGGGAGGTCGGGGGTGCCTAAATTGCAGCTTTGCTGCGAGTCTGCTACAAACGGGAGGCTGGATTTGAAATTTGATTTGTAGACAGCGGGCAGAGTTCGCAGCTAGTGACGTAAGCAATGAAAGGAATTCTGAGTTGGGATGGAATCGAATCCTGGATCTAATGTCCAAATCCCGAATCTAGGATCCATATCAGAATCCTGAATCCTCGATGCGATATCCAAATTAGAAATCCTGCAAAGGATATCAGAAGCTTGGATCAGATATCCGAATTCCTAATCCAGGATGTAATAACAAACTCTTGGATCCGTTCTCCGAATACATTAGAAGCCGTTATTCGAATCTTTTGGATGATTCCATACCCCCTAATTCAGAGAATGCAAAAAGTGTTTTTTCCGGCTACTCAACGGATCCACCATACCTTACCACCATTCGTCCTCACCTTCACGATTAGGCAAAGAAGCAGAAAAACCAAGTAAAATAAACTAAATCAATCAATCAGTCATTGTGATAGCAAAAATTCTTGACCACAAGTATAATTTCTTGAATTTTTCTTGACTTCTTGACCTACTTCTTGATTTCTTTACATTTTCTTGCCTTCTTGCCTGGTAGACACCCTATAAAATAGTGATGATGGCTTCTCGGAGGATGAGCCATGCACGAAAGGATTAAATTATCTCGCAGTGCGTTCGGAATAGATTTTGAGAGGCTTGAATTCATTTGTAAAAAGTTGTTATGGAATTGGTGCAAGGAGATTTTCAATATTAGAAACTTTGAACGATGCAGACAAGCCTTCAAAGGGATGTTGCACTAAGGAGTTGAGTTTATCGGTCTTATTTGAAGCTTAGAATTTTTTTCTTAAATTAGTGTTAAATAATTGCAAGTTTGCCTATTATGAAGAACTGTTTTTCGTTTGTTTCTTTGAGTTGTGTTTAAGTTCACTTTATGCACAGAGAGGCTAATCGGGTCTGGATCTACAGTTTATTGGTTAAAATATTCTCAATCATGTATAAAATACCCAAATATGCATACATTTAGACTAACAAAGCACCTGAATTAAAATATTTTTACATAATACGAATTTATATCAGGGACATACTTTAATTTTATTTTTAAATGCAAAAAAGTCATGAAAATCCAAGTGCTAGTTATGGACCATCGTGACGACATCTTTTGCTGTACTGCGTAACCTTGAACCAGACCATGACCGCATTGTTGCGTTGAAACACTTGCGGAGAAGGAGCCCGGTGACGACCACTTCCTTCCGGAGCTGCGGAAATGAAGCCTACGCTGAGGCGCTCTACAGGTAATTGGGAGAGAAACGTAATTCAATTGCTCAACCTATTTATTCACTCTCCGCGTCTTCAATTACCTCGAAAATTAATTTCTTGTAATGAGGACCCTCGCCGCACACAAACCCTAATCGATCATGCAACTTCACTCCCCCTCCCTCCACAAAACGTCAGGTTTTTTAATAAATTACTAATGGCGCGGCTCTCGTCGTGGCACTTTGGAGAATCTCCCCAGAGGATAATTATAACTAGGTTTCCTGTGACGTCATGTTTACACGGAAAACATTGCAGTCACCCTTAATATAGCTTCCCTGCTCCCGCCATGCTCTCTCTCTCTCTCTCTCTCTCTCTCTCTCTCTCTCTCTCTCTCTCTCTCTCTCTCTCTCTCTCTCTCTCTCTCTCTCTCTCTCATATCATTCCGCGCCCATCATCCTTCAAGTTCATTAATTTGATTCTTGCCTGCGGGATATTTGATCAGGCTGGAGGCTCCAGCCTTTGCGGTGATATTTGGGGGGGGGGGAAAGCCTGGAGGCTGAATGCGGTCATCGAGTGAGTTGAGGATTGAAAATTTTATGTCTTGCATCAGGCACTGGCTAGGGTTGAAAATGTTCGTTCTGATCAACTCAGAGCGAGTCTCAGAACCGACACAAAACTTTAATTTTCACTTTGTTCAAAGCTGCTTTGCGGTTGAAATCAGCAAACCAACAAGCGCATTCCATACGACAAATATCCAAAGGATATTTACATTTACCCTTGCTCTACAGAGACTCCCATAAATACAAAACTTCAGTCATAAAATTTTGCCAGGCAAAATATATACTGGGATAATTCAGTGTAGCCACATCAAAGGTTAGTAAAGTACTTTCCTAAGACTTAAGAGTATAAAGATGGCTAAATGGTCTAGGCCGGATTTCACCTAAGAGTTTATATTCTGTGACTTCGTTGTTATGGATTGTGAAGTAATTATGTACATGTTGTACGGTTGTAAGTAAGAAATGTTTATTATCTTAAAATGAAGTGTCTATTCAAGGACATACAGTTTAACTTAACAATTGAAGACGAGAATGGGATTAAGTAATAACATTAGGATGGAAGCTTCCAGATTACAGTTCCTTGAATCATTTAATACACAGAAAGGAAACACATTGCAACATAGATAGATTTGATCAATGTTGCTTGGTCAATGGTATTTCAACAGAACAAAAGGGAAGGGAAATCAATTGCCGTTTCGGGATCAAAGTTGCATGGAACTTGAGTGATTTACTAGCTTCAAAATGAGCATAATAATCACTCGATTCCTATGAGCAGTTCATATTTAGAAGTTGCTTAGAATATAAAGATGGCTAAATGATATAGGCTGGATTTCAACTAACTGTTTATAATCTGTGACTTTGCTGTTGTGGATTTTGAAGTAAAGGTGCATGTTATACAGTTGTAAGAAATGTATATTTTTATACAATGAAGTGTCTATTTATGGTCACGCAGTTTAATTTAAAACTAAGGATGTCATCGAGGTGAAACGACTTCTCAGAGTCTCGGTCTTTTCGCAGGTTGTCTCGCTCTAGATCTCGTCTCGAAGGGCAAGTCTAGGTATCTTCTGAAGTCTCGAAATATACGAGGGAGGGTCGAATGAAATCCTTAATTTGTTTACGTCTCCTAACTAGTAGATTTGTGCATGTAAGGTTGCATGAGTTTGCTTCATTGTAAAATAGACACATTGCTGATCTACATATATTTCAATTCTGAGTTAGTGTTTGCATACCTCAAGAAATAATCCTGGGACCGCTCGGTTGGGACACAAGATAGGATAAAGTTACAGCATTGCATTTAATTTTAAAAATTGAGGTTCAGGGTCACTTTCACATGGAATGCCCCATATATATATATATATATATATATATATATATATATATATACCAGGTGGTTATAATTAAAGTGACGGTGTTCAGAGTGGTACAGCACGGGCTGTAATGAGAATAGCAGTCTGAAACTTCGTAGATACGCTAATGAAGCAATGCGGTCGCGAATTATGAAAAAAAATAGTTCCAATTCTCGCCACCAGGGTAAAAAATGGCGCTGTAAGCAGTCAAAACGTCGAATTTTCCGTAACTCTGACGTCAAAGTCGGTGACATTGCCTAACCATTGTGTGAGCTCCCTGGTTGTTGTTGGTGACGCTTGTTGCTTTTACCTTTAGTAATGTTCATGTAATTCGAATAGTGAAATTGTAACGATATTTTATTACAAGAGTATTGTTTTCTGCGATTTATAGTGTTTTTCCTGTAACTATACCAAGTTTTGACTGATTACAGCGCCATTTTGTACCCTGGTGGCGAGAATTGGAACTTTTTTTTTTTTTGCATAATTCGTGAGCGCATTGCTTCATTAGCATATCTACGAAGTTTCAGACTTCTACTCTCATTACAGCCCGTGCTGTACCACTGTGAAAACCGCCACTTTAATTATAACCACCTGGTATATATATATGTGGGGCATTCCATGGTATATACATTAAAATTAGCACATAAATTTACATATATTTTCATATTTATGTTTTACAATAAGATACAATTACCTTTGTTTTTATAACCACACATGGAATGCCACATATATATATATATATATATATATATATATATATATATATATATATATATATATATATATATATGGAAGGATATAATATAAAGTTTCAGGGTTTAACTTTTCCTGATACAGAAATGTGAAAGAATATATGATTATAATACATTGTGCCACTTCTGTGTAGCTATGTTAAAAACCAAAGTGACATGTTCCATACCATATGTGACATGAAAGCAAATAAATCAAATCAGACAAAAATGATAAAACACTTGGTATAGAACTTAAACCAATATATAATCACATTGTGTTGCTAATTTTGAAGTCCAGCCTTTGACTACGTCTCCAACTACAGACTTTATAGAGGCCTAAATGACAGACCCAAACTGGAAGACTATGAAAAATTAAGCGCACAAGATTTCCAGAAAGAAGAAAATCTTTCACTACCTTACATGGCGCGTAAGAATATATTTTTGTTGTATCAATCATATCGACATTTGACGAGAGACTAACGATACAAGGCAAAATGTACTTCAAGATGAAGTTTTTGTCTTCAATTTCAAAGATTTACAGAAATGAGGAATGTTGCAAAAGAAGACAAATTTCTCAAGAAATTCCAATTAGGCCAACCGTACTTTGTCTTCCGGCTAAAACCATCTTTCATCTTTTCTCTTACGAGTCCCTACGCCATACCAACCCCTATCCCTTCTCCACCAATCATTGCAGAATAGTCTCATTCCTCGCAGGCTCGCTGTGATTGGTCCATGAGGCTATTGAGATGTCAAGCAACCTCGGTCTCATGATTTACTCAGCTCCCGTAACAGGAAAGATCAGATAACAATCACGATTGAAAAATCTCGTTTCATAAGCGATCTCCTCCCGAACGGTTTTTCTTCATTGCCCTGGCTTCGGTCCTGAGTCTTCCCCTATTATTGCCCCCTCCCCCGCTTCCCCATTCTTCTTCTTTTTGGGAAGGGAGGGTCTAGAAAATGTGGGATCTTCAGCGTCGTAATTGGGGGCACTCCACGTCACGGAAGCGGGGTTTGAAGCAAGGGCATGTAGCACAAAAATTCAACCAATCGTAAGAAATTTAAGGCATATCCAGTGTTGCCAACTATTTTTTTAAAAATGTTCCTAAAAACGCAATGTCACTATAGGATGGCTAAGAATTTCTTATTTCGATCCAAATTGTTGTTTTTCCAGTCAAAATCCTCCCTACCTCTCCTTCAATCTAACTTATACCGCGTGGGGCAAATAAAAATGGCCCGGAGAACAAAGTTCCATGGTACAATCTCTGGGCCACTTTTATTTGCCCCACCCGGTATTATCTTCTTGTTTTTATGATGTATTGTTTTAATATCTATATTTTTTACTGTTGTGTGAATTTTACTCTGGAATTGTTAACTTTTCCCGTTTGGTTATGACGAAAAATGTACGTCTACCTATAGAGTTATGTAATTTCAATAATAGTTATTATTGTTAAAAATCATTGTTAATTTTAAATTTATAGTTGACATTGCACAACACTGTTATTGGGATTTTTCTCTAGCGTTCGAAATAAATAAATAAATGCGACCCTGCCATATGATATGGTATAACACTTATCGCGTCAATTTTGGCGGTATTGATCACACTGTAAAAAGTTTACAGGGGACATGACGTTCTAAAGCCAATTAACCTAATAAAATTACTATGGCCGTTTTTAATGTACTAACGGCCATTACATTATCCAGGTATAACGAGTAATTTTTGGACAGAATGACATATACAGGTCATTCCACTTCAAATCAACAAAATCTTCATCCTTACATTTTTTTTTCATTATTTAGCATACTGTAAGGGTCACTTGAAATACATTCGCAGTTCTTAGAAATATTTTGCCGCTTAACTGAAGGCTGGTTATTAATAACAATATAAGTAAAATTGTAATATTTTTGGGCAACTGAAAGTTTAATTCTTGCCATATTATAGACGGTGTTAAAGGCGGAGCTACTGCTGAGCATGCGCACTCGTCTGGTTCCCCATGAACATCCGGTTACGCTTACGGTTCTATGGACGTCTATATGAAACGGCTAAGTGGAGATTCTTTTACAAGGAAAAGGGGTGATAGCTGTGCAGCATATAGTTGCACAGTTCAATAAGGAACACATTTATTGAGTCAAGTATCACTTCATAGATTTCCGAAGGACATAGAGAGAATAAATACATGAGATACTGATATGGCCTGAAACCTGAACAAATAACTCTTAAACATACCTTTAAATATTAATTGATGAAATTTATGAACACCTTCTCGTCACAAAACAAATATGTGTGTTTTAGTCTTAATTAAATTACCATTTTTTTGTGAAGCAATCAGAACAACGAATTAGTATAATTCGTTTGTAGCCTACTTCCGTATGATCAAGCGTATGAGATTATGTAAGGTTGTAGAAACGATAAACGCGCAATTAGACGATAATTAGTGCTGCCATCTACCCTCAGGTTTGAAAATGTACAATGCAAGTCGAACTATCGTTAAACACTTTAAACTTATCACAGCACTTTTGTTATTTTTAAAGAAGAAACGTTGTTTCTTAATAATCTGCACTGCAGTTGCTCATCCTAATATTAACAGATGCTAAAAGTGTTTTATACAGTGTACAATCGTCATATAAAAAGTTATATAAGGCATCAGCATTGGTGCTTTACATAATAAGATTATATGATAAGTTAACTACAGAAGGAAGGACAATTCATTTTGCATATATACCAGCACATTCAGGTTTCCATTATAATGAAGTTGCAGATAAAAATGCTAAAGAAGCAAGAATAATGGATCACATAACGAATATATTATTATCATATACAGATATGTTACCAAGAGTTAAAAACAAAATTCAACAAGATTGGGAGATATGGGTCAAACAAAATTTACATATTTGGGTCATTCATATAAAAATGTACTAAATTTAAACAATAAGACTCAGTGGTTTTATACAATTAATATACCCAGAAAGTTTTTTAGTTTTAATACTAAGATTGAAATCAAATCACATACGTTTAAATCACCATTTATATAAAATTAATGTAGTTAATTCACCTATGTGCAAGTGCAATCTAGACCAGGAAGATGCAAATCATGTTATATTTCAATGTCCACTTTATACCACTCAAAGGGAGATCTTATTCAAGAATTTAATAAAAAAAAGGAATACCTCTCCCAACTTCTTTAGCCTCTTTAATATCGTCACCAGATGTAACAATTGTATTTATCATTTTTAGATTTTTTCATGATATCAATATAGAAATATGAAAATTGTAAATATTCCAAATGTGTAACTTGATATAGTCACCAGATATAACAATTGTATTTATAATCAATTTTAGATTTTGCATGATATGATGTATATTAAAACTGTATATATATATTCAAAATTTGTAATTTGATGTAACAGTGTCATATATGACATATTTTTAGGACACTTGGTGTAGAGCTGGTATAACAGCTAAAACCAATAAAGTATGAATGAATGAATGAAAGTTGCTCATCCAAAGAATTCAACAAGTTCACTCCTTCATGGAAAAACTTGAACAAATCCTTTTCTTGACTATCGCCAGTCTGTGCTATCGTCGCACAATTGATGAAGACAAATGCTCATTTCTTACTTCGTATACTGGTGAGTGAACTGTACTGCAAACAATGGGGACTTTCCTAAACCGGAAGTACAGGAAGAACCAATGTTTATGTTTACATTTTTAACACGGTCTATACCTATACATGTGGCCATGTAAGTACTATATTTATACATGTCGTAGTTACAACTTATGTATCTTAAGTATGTTCGGTAGTGGGTCCTCAAATATTGATTGTGAAGTGCAGTGAAATTGAAACTTATGTGAACATAATCATGATCTCCATGTTAGAATGTAGTTCAGTCTATCTTACCAAGACACAGTGATATATGAAAGGTGAAATAGATGATTGTGGGCTGAAACTACCATGGCGAATATTGATTATTGTCACATTAAAATGATATTCCACTGTATATGCTCGAGGGTGGAAGATTCGAATGAAAGTGCTCTAACAGACAAACTGTAAAATTTTAACATTAGAACACTGTAAATTTTACATTAACTTGGCATATTATGCATTACACCGCTGAGACTTATGTGAATGCCCAGCTTAAAGGGGAGAAAAGATGGACAAAAACGAGAAAGATTCCCGTCAGAGGCTAAGTGCCTAGTGACAGATCGCCCCCCTTCATCGATTGAAGCGAGAACCGGTCAAGCCGAACTATTTATCACCGCGTGTCATCTTTTTTCTCTCTCTCTCTTCCTCCAATAAGTCTCGCATCTCCCTTTCACTGCATTTTTTCCTATCCCCTTTCTCTACAGCTTCCACGGCGGTTGTTTGGAAGATGGATAGATGTGGGAAAAACGTCAGGGGACTGTCCATCATGGCTATCCTTTCCAGCTTATATCCCTCCGGTTCCCACGCTGGAAGCTCTTTTCCTCCAGTTTTTACTCGGACTCCAGCAACTTCTGCCTCAGCAACAGTTAGTTGATGTTCCGGATCGTTATGAAAGCTGGGGAAATATCACGCGTTGAAAGGAGTGGCTTTAAGCATTCATATAAATGCTTTAAGGGTGAATTTCGTGCAAGATAATGATGAAATATGTTCTTATGGGGTTTCGGTTGAAATATCTAGGACAGGTTATGTACAATTTGGGAAAAAAATGATTGGTTCTAACGTGTTACGTCATGTTTAGTGAACAACTACAAACTAAAAAGTAATTTTGATCCAAAGTTTATATACTCAAAATTTCCAAAATTCTTGTATAACTCGAGAGAGGGCGACGTGAAGCTCATAAAGTATTTTACTAAATTTCGTCAAATTACATTTTGTGTTTATATTATGAAATATTGAAACAAAAATGTATTGTTGCTTCTTTTAATCATCGGGCAATTTGTGTAGCATACGTAGAGGAAAAAGTTTGTTTGTAATTAAACAAAATAAATTCTCGCAAACAAACATCATATTTGATTAAATGGATGGCAAACAAAATTACACAATAATTTGTCATCCTGTAGATTTTCGTCGAGTTACGTACAAATTTAGTCAAAAGCATTTAATAAAGGCTATTTGGGGGGGGGGGGGGGGTTACCAAAAAGCTTAATCAAACGTGTCTTGCTTATTCAAACTAATCCGTTTATCTTTGCGTAGTTACCAAAAGAACGAAAACCGATATTTCTCCAATGTAGAACATTTAGACAAATGATTGGTAAGGTAAATCTACCTTATGCACATTATAAAATACCGTGAAGGCATACGGAGGGTTAAGATAGGACCCCGCACATTGGAAGCGGTGTGATCAGGACCATGCTCCGGTCGCCTTTACTCGCTCCCCAGGGCTAGCCCGGTGGGTGAACCCCAGAGCCCCTACATGTAGGTACAGTGCTTGAAATCACCCACCCTCCGAATCGAACCCGAGTCGCCCACGCGACAGTCAGACGCCACACCGACTGGAATATGGCAGCTCCGCCACATGTGATTGTGCAGGGTGAAATCTGATTTTCATAGACATCAAGACATTCCAAATTGTTTTATGAAACCATGTACGTAACGTTAATACACACACACGCGTACGTTTCAGATTGTCGCAATGTTAGACCATAAGAGCATCTTCCCCACTGCTAGCACCAACGACCAAAGCTCTAGCAAATATCCCCCTGCATAAGAATTTTCTACCTCAAGAGTTTTATGTGGGAGGCTGTTCTCAACTTGTTGATTCTAGGATTGTTTTATGCGCTCTCCCTTTCTTTTTCATTCTTTTCCACTTACACTCTATTCAAACTTCTTTCTCCATGTTTTCCTTTCCCTCTTTCCATGTCTTTATCTCTTTTTACACCATATATCCTTCTTTCTCTCTTATTCTGTTTCGCCCTGTTTCCCATTTCTTTGTTTTCTCATTTGTCTCCCTTTCTCTTTGTCTCTGATTGCTCCCTTCACTTCTCCTTTTCCTTGTCTTTTCCTTTCTTATTTCATATTTTTTCTCTTTCCTCCCTGTCTCCTTCTCTTTCTTTTCCTCTCATTCCCTCTCCCTCCCCTCTCTGTTTCTCCATCTCCTTCTCTCGCTCTCTCCTTCATTCTCATTCTCCCACTTGCTCCCTCCCTCCTAATCTTCTCTCCCTCTCTTTCTCTCTCTGTATTCACAGTGTGTGTGAGTAAGAGCGTATCCATGTACTTTTTAGTTTTATTACATAGCGTCTTTTTTATGCCAATCTTGGCGAATCGCGACGATACGGATGTGTGGCGATAAGATCCAAGGGAAGACCCACACCCATGCCTGAACCCAGGAACTTCAGTGGCGTGATCGACCACTTAACGCTACCAAAACTCCACATGGACGTTTCTAATTGACCACCTAGGTCGGCAGGAGGATGGACTCGAACCTGGAACTTTCAGATGCAACCAGAAATTAAGAAACGTTCTCACGAGCTGAGGGTAAGGTTAGACTAGCCAGAAATCAGATCCAACTTGAACAGTAAACTCCTCAGTTATTAATCACGAGAAGAAGGGTTGTTCAAGGATTTACTCCCGCTCTCCCCGCCAAGGCAGTAAAACATAACGCGGCGGCAACCTGCGAGGAGAGACGTAATTTATAGCCTCGCCGGAAAGGAGGCTCAGACATCAAGTACTGGCATTTAGTTCAGATCACGCCGCTATTATCAAAGCAGCTCCCTCTCAACTGCGAGATAATGAACAGATTAATTGTCAAGTAATCTTCCGCTTTTCTCCTCAAACTTCCCCTCCTCCGTGCTTGTTGTTTGTTTCTTTACCGCCTCGTTCCCCCTTTGGCGCATATAACGTGTCTGGAAATCAGTGTTGCCAGGAGGTGTTTCTTACTTTAGACAGGGTGACCATAAAGTAAGAAACCCATGAGAGAATTTATGGAGAAACCCACACATCTTTACCGCCCCGTTCCCCCCTTTGGCGCATATACAATGTCTGGAAATCAGTGTTGCCAGGAGCTGTTTTCTTACTTTGTACAGGGTGACCGTAAAGTCTGAAACCAATGAGAGAGAGAATTGATGAAGAAACACCATTACCTGCTCGTTCCACCTTTGGCGCATATACAGTGTCTGGAAATCAGTGTTGTCAGGAGGCGTTTTTTACTTTCTACAGGGTGACCATAAAGTCTGCAACCAATTAGAGAATTGATACAAGAACTTCCAACATATGCTCCACCAGTCTCAACATGCTTGCTCACACGTTACCACATGTTTCTTGAATTCTCTTCGAAATGCGGGGGGGCGTTTTCTTTAGCAATTTTCCAACCACATTATACCTTATTGAGTTCGACAACTTCCCGTCCACAAGGAAGGATTATATCAACTACGTTGCCTTTCGTCAGGGGAACAGCTCGGATTTAATCAGAAAACAGTACATCCATTGTTCTAGACTGTGTGGTCACCCTGTATGCCAGAGGTGGTCACTCTAAGGAGAACGATGACGAGGTAGGCTCCTGGGGGTGGATTTGAGGAAGGTTGAGACAATTAGTTAGTACAGGGGTGCTGCAAGAGAAAAACCTGGAGAAGTTCCCACAGGGTCAAAATTGCCATAAACAGTGTGTGTGTTTAGGGGGTATATAAATGTATTTTTCTTTGCAATTTTTCTGGAGAAATGTGGAGAAAGCCGAAATGAGAAATTTTCAGCATCATTTATAACAGAGCAAGACACAAAGAGAGAGAGAGAGAGAGAGAGAGAGAGAGAGAGAGAAAGAAAGAATTGAAGATAGCAAGACAGGAAGGAAGAGCGAGACAAAGTGAAATATAGAAGAAGAGAGAAAGAGAGAGAGAGAGAGAGAGAGAGAGAGAAGGCAAAGGGTATGAAAGAAAGCGAAAGACAAGAAAAGCAAGCAAAGGTATAAAAGAGAAAGAGAGAGATTGAAAGAATGAAAACGATAGGAAGGAAAATATAGAAAAGCAACAAAGATATAAAACAGGAAGAGAAGTTGAGAGAATAGAGAAAATGATATAAAAAGAGAGGAGCGAGAGAGAAAGCAACAAATAGAGAGACGTTGAAGGAAACAAAACGATAGAGTACAAAAGAAGAAAGAGAAAGGAACAAAGATAGATAACAGACCGAGAAAGAGAGATTGAAAGTATGAAAGCGATTGATAGGATAACGGAGTAAGAAAGAAGCGAGAGGAAAGAAAAATAGAGAAACTGATGAGGCAAGAGAGGGAGAAAGAAAGAAACACGGATAATAATAATATAGAAATAGTGAAGAATGCTCTGACCACAGAAGAAAGATCCACATCAAACATTTCCCCTCTTGGGCCCACCCGAAACGGAATTATCTGCCCACATCACTGACTTACCCTGTGAACTAGACACATCAGGAGGGCCAGGAAGTTGATGAACAATGTAAGTATTCCTCGCTTGCAAAGGAATACGAATCAGATTGTGTGCTATTCGTTATTCGTTTGTTTCCTTTTTGTTGTGAAGTAATACGTCAACAGGTCATGTGGCCATGGAAAGGGAAGGCTCTCGCGTGGCGTGCGGAGCTCTCTCTCTTATTCTGACAGCGGTTGGGTTCACATCTCCTATTTTCTACCTTGAACGGGTAGAATCTGTCTTCTGAAGTCATCATCTGTATACTGGTAGTATCATTAATATAAGTCGAATCTAAAGATTTAGTTATTCATATTACTTGAGTTAGTTTCTCTTGAATATTATTTGTTCATTTAATGTTTAATGCTATCATTACGCAGATGATTGCTTCAGAGTTAAACGATATCCACTAATCATGTCCATGTGTATTCAATTACATATATAACTTCCCTATTACAAATTGCTGATTGATAAGATACATTCCACTTAAGAATAATACAGAACATTGAACCAACCCTAATACGTAATTGGAAACACAATCTGATTCTGATTTGTTTTGACCATTATGAAGTGTGGTTATATTCGTAAGTTGAATGATTAATGCCAATCAGATTTATATGTGATATGTTACGCTAGATTTGTTGTTGGAAAACTTCCTATTGTTGAAGTTACAAATGTTATCTATACCTATATATAAAAATGGATGTATGTGTGTGTGTGTGTGCGTGTGTGTGTTCGTTTGTTCCGGCATAACTCTCGAACGCCTGGAGCAATTTCAACCAAACTTGGTACACATATCACTTGCAATCTGGAAAGAAATACTGTGGCGGTAAGACACCCCTGGCACCACTTGGGGAGAGGGTGGAAAGCGGTGACATGTAAAAATAATCGAAAACGACCGATATTAGTGTGCAATCCATAGTTTTCGGGGTCGCTAAGATGAATAGTGACACTAAACTCCAAGTTCATTCTACACTATAGTTAGAATTCATTATTTTCCTGTCTAATAGAAGATTGGGATAAACAAATACCCGGGCAACGCCGGGCAATCAGCTAGTATATAACTAAAATTTATAGTCGTTGTGTTTCCTCAATAAACTATTAAATATACTATATATTTTTCGTACTTCCCACAAAGGACTCTGATTCTGCTAAATATTTTAATAAGTTAGGTAGTCAAATTGTCAGCCCATAGTATATATAATTATAGAGGACTAGAGTGCGCGTCTAATCTCCTGCATATGGCGATAGACAATAACAGCGCACTGCAGCGGTGCGCCATGTCGAAATCTCACACGGAAAAGAAAAAGATACAGCGTGGTTGAACGAAACGCCTTGTCACGGAGAGCACGGAACGTTAGATAATATAACATGTATTAAACTTAATAGGAGAAAAGAACATGTCTGATTATGACAGAGGGACTGCATGGGGCTCCTCGTCGGTGTCGGGAAAAATGCGCCCGGGAAAATTGCGCTCTCGCAATAAAAGTGGGAAAAATGCGCCCTCTCAAGAGTAACCACAATGAAAAGTGGGAAAAATGCGCCCAGCACACACAACCTTCACCAATATTATAATATGTTGATTAAAGCAACCTTTACGCAGCTTCCCCTCACACTTAACACAGACTTGGGACTGTCAGGAAAGATCATTTTGTTTTTAAAGTACAGTAAAAATATTCATTTTTCTGGCGTGTTTAGAAGCTGGAGATGATGTCCGTTGTCATAATTTTTTTTGAATTTTACTTTTGTAATTTTTTTTTAATATGTTATAATTTTTATTTTATTTCATTAAAGTTTTTATTTACATTTGTATTTCCATTTCTTGTGACCTTCGTTGACGATCATTTACTCCATTTTTTGGGTGTACGCCAGACTTCTCAGGCACTTGGTAAGGTCCTTGGGTGTGCTTCTTTTGTAAGTATGTAAAATTTTGCTAATCAGTTCATCCAGTTTTATGTACGTTCGTTTCCTCTTCGTTCCTTCCAAACCGATGCTAGCCCTGTCATATTTGTATCCGCTGTATTCCGCTTCCTGCTTCAGCGTCTTCAGAAGGGTGTAGAAGTTGGGATGAAGTCGAACTTTCTCCTGCAGCTTATTGTTCCACCCTTCGACAGCATTGTTCGTGCGGTGCTTTGCATCTCCACAGTGCCACACATCAACTGGTAGATTTGGATTTTGCAGCCATTGTTGCACAAAGTAGTCAAGAAACGCTGTCAGTTTCTCTCCTGCTGACTGGTCATGTGTGCTGGGCGCATTTTTCCCACTTTCTAATGTGGTTACTCTTGGGAGGGCGCATTTTTCCCACTTTTATTGCGAGAGCGCATTTTTCCCGGGCGCATTTTTCCCTGATTCTCCTCGTCACTCCAACAACTGCCGTCGTTGTCCTCATCGTCAGTGACCGCACTACTTTCGCCCTCTGTGTCACTGTCCTTCAAATTTATTATAATTGGGTCCAAAATTTCATCCCGACCAATCTCCTTTACAAAATCGTTTTCCTATAATTGTTGTGCATGTTAGTCTTTCAACGTCCACAATTTTGAATATACTGTTCCTATTGGCAACCTGACGCTTTACTTGAGCCCACTCAGTTGTATTGTACTGACAATGGTATGGCGGCAGTCGTATAATCTGATGCCCCCTTTCATTAGCAAGTTGATCGAGCTCATATATTTTGTTCTAATTTATAAACGATAGAACACGTTGTAATAATTCTGCTTTAGTTTCTGTTTGTGAAAAATTTTATTCCGCGTTTCTGTAACCATTGTTGAATGTCAGTTTTGCGAGTAGAGGTGTTCGGAATTTTGTTAACTATTACGGAATGATAACTTGCATTATCCATAATAATTATGCTTCCTTCTTCCAAGTAATTAATGAACCTGTTCAGAAACCAGTCTTTAAATGTATAAGCTGTCATTTCATTGTGATAATCTGATGTTAATTTTGATCGAAATACTCACTTACTCTCTGGTAAGAATCCCGTTTTCGCCGAACCTACATGGAACACGATAAGGAGCCTGTTCCCTTCGCTAATCGGAGAGTTTCTGAATGCAACAGGAACGAAGGGAGAGAGCAAAAACGATACAATGCAAATACGTTTATAATAACATTGCTTCTACAGAGGGAACGGTATAAGCTACAATCACGCTTGTTTTTCGTACATATTCGCAAATTCATTATCTTTCCATCTGTTGAACTACTGACACTTGAAATAATCTATTTATATCCGAGCGCCAGGTACACGATTTAGTAGCGAGGTGAAACAGTTTCTGAACTAGGCAACGCCGCACGTCTCTGATTCGCTGGTGCTGTTCAGCCGTTCAAGGCCATATGCAGGAGATTTGACGCGCACTCTAGTGTTATAGACCGAATCTAAATTATATGAGAAAATACTTGCGTGGTGGCACCTAGAAAATCTCAAAATTACCTATAGAATGACCTTAAAATATTTAAAAATGGCCTATTTTTTTGAAACGAAATGACCTAAATACAAGGGTTGGATAAAAAGTAATGGCAACACTGCTGTCCCGTGAAAGGGGTGAGTCACAGCGCCACAAGCGTTTCGTGGCTGATAAAGGAATGTCAGACGAGGAAGTATAGTGAGTGGGAGCGATTGTATGTTATTCAGTCAAAAACAGCAGTGCTCTGAAGCAGTGGATGAGAGTGCAAGCGCCCTAACAATATGTTTAGGCAAGAAGAACAACGTCTCTCAGGCAGACTGTCAACGCAGCCTACTTCTGCACCTTCTTGCAACACCACCTTCGTCTCGCATTAAGAAGGAAGCGACGGCACGATGTCCCATCATCCTGCTTGACAATGCAAGGTGTCACACTGCGAACAATGTGACGGCGCTCCTGCATAACTCGTAGTGCGAGGTACTGGAACATCCGCCGTATTCACCGGTATGAGACCGTGTGATTGATTACGACCGTTTTGTCAAAATGAAGGAACCACTGGGCGGGAATCACTACGACACGCGCGAAGCCATCATATGTGCTATAGGGCGGTCACTGCGGGACATCGACAGAGATGGACGCGCTGACGGTGTACGACGCCTTCCATACGTGTGACAGAAAGTCGTAGAGATGAGGGGCGATTACTTTGAAGGAATGTAACACGTGCTCCTCTGCCAATACAGTCAAGTAGCAATTATACCAGTGTTGCCATTACTTTTTATCCAACCCTTGTATTTGCCCTCAAAATGAAATCTTGATTTTATTTTCTGTGTAAGTCAATCGCCTATTTTTCAGAATGGACCTTGCACAATATAGTAGTCGGTCAGCGTCTGAAACAGGGTGGCCACTCTATAGGGCCATGAGAAAATTTAAGTATAATTCCCGGTTTTCAAGGCGAACTTTCCAAAAACTCAAGGGTACAAACAGATGTTATCTCTATTTCAACTATACGTATTACCGCCTCTCACTATCCACACACAAACATCCAAAAATATATTTACCACATAAAGAGTCTGTGTGATTCCCATGCATCCCTAAATTCTAATTCAATTCAATTAAACGGTACAGATACCTAAATTATATAATTTAAGGGTGCGTAGTTTACATTTGCCATTTCACATACTCAGACTCGAAACACAAACACAAGTCACAAATGTTACGGAATGTACTAATCTACGAAAGATTGTTAATTGTATAAGAATTTCAAACTCAATTTAGCTAATCAACTTCAGGATGCCTTATCTTGCAATAATCTTCCGTTTATCAGAATGTCCTGCAAAGACCACTAACAAAGTAAACGGACTGAGATAATTCTGTTTCATTTTCCAAACAACTTTCCACTCGTCCTTCTTCCATAAAAATAAAAGCTAAACTGTGAAAATCTTCCCTCAGGGAATTTATAAATATGTATAAATTCAATGGAATTTTAATAAATTAAATTTGAAATTTTTCACGTCTTCAAAAAAAAATTCACGTATAATTCCCGGAGCCAATAATTCACACATAATTCCTGGAATTCAAATAATTCCCGGCGAGTAGCGACCTTGTGAAAACACAGCTGTGTTTCGTGTGCATCAGATTATATATTTTTTTAATATTGTGACGAATTTTACTGCAAAACCAATAATAGTGGCGATCATGGGAACCTCAAAATAGGCTTCATCCATTTTTTTAGGTTTGCTAGAGGAAAAACAATGATTCAATCCATTGCCAAAGGTTCAAAAACCTTCAAAATTGATTTTAAAAAGTCAACAAGAACGGCAAGAATACGGAAAAGTGACCAAAAAGCAAAATAAATGCAGAAAAAAAAAGTTTTTCGGTTCTAACTGATGGGTACAGTTTTAGCATTGTTTTCAAGGCCCCAGTAAAAAAAAATGTTATTTCATCAACTTCCAAGCCCTATACATCAGTGCCCGAGATCGTCCGCGGAGAAAGCTTACGGAGGAGGAAAGTGGCAACACTGAAGTTCCATCCCCCTCTCCCCCCTCTTCACCCTCGCAGGAGAGTCACCTCTTGCAAATGAGGCATTAATGCACTTCAGCGTTACGAGAGGGAAATGTTATCAAGCGGAAGCAGACTTCTGTGCGGAGTCCCCCCCCCAAACCCTTCCATCTTCCCCTCCCCCCTGGAAAGCTCTTCCGAAACAGAGCAGGTGCTAGCTGATTTATACTCTCTGAGGTTGACAACGGGGGGGTAACAAATTGAAATCCCTCCCCGAAAAAAACTAACTTCTCCCGTTTTGCGAAATCTTAAGAGAAGTGGAGGGAGTGGGGGCCAGAATCGTAGAGAGTTGCACTCGCTACTTTCGGAAACCTCCGGCAGAGGGCTTCTGTGCGATCTAAGAACGTGCAATTCACCAAACCAGAACAGAACCGAACTTCTTCCTCGGTCCTGGACGAATTGCTCAAGCACATGGCTTTAAGAAGAGTGTCTCGTTCAAAAACTGACTCTCTAGCAGTTAATTTCTTCACGTAACGGTGTTTGTAACTGAATTACATTTCAGTTACTTTCCTTTACATTTTCGCTTGGTTGGGTCATTCCATGTGAAATCAACAAGGTCCTCAAATTTACATTTTTTGATTAATTTGAAATGTAGCATATTGGAAGGGCCACCTGAGGTAGGAAAATATGCAAAGTTAGAGATCCATATATTTTATATTTCCGAAATTACAGTGTTGCCAACTGTGCCATTTTGATAATTTTCCCCAACATCTTCTTAACTTTAAATTGCAACATTTCGGCAACCAGGTCACCTACAGAAGTGATTCGGACGACGTTGGAAAGGTCTTGAAGGGCTCTTTCATACGAGAGATAGCATGTCTATGTCGGGGGTGGGGGGGAAATTGAAGGTGGTGTAAAGAAAACTTTGGTTGCCATTTTCTCAAAAACGGGTCGTATTTTTTTCTTTTTTAATTTATGTCATACATAAATTATTACTCAATAACTGTACAAAATTTTAAAAATGGGAAGCCAAAGGGATCCGGAGTTATGTTAGATTCAGGTTTCTTTAGGTTGATTTATTGATTGTTTATTGATTTGGTGTATTTTACTTCGCTTTTCTGCCTCTTTTGGCTAATTGCGAAGATGGAAATGAGTGGTGATATGATGTAATTGATGAATGGACACTCACAAACACCCATGCATGCCCAGGCCGGGATTCGAAACCGGGACCCCTGGCGTCGTAGCGCGATGTGCTAACCACTATGCCACGAGGGCTGGCTAGGTTAGGGTAAGGTAGAGTAGGTTAGGTAATGAATGATAACAGATATTGATATACAAATTCTTAATATTCAAAAGTAAAAGTCTAACAGAGATGAAATACAATAGAATATGATGTTTAAATTCCCAGTTCTTATATATACAGGGTGGTTCAAAAGTCCGGTTCCACAGGCAACTCCGTTATTAGTGCGGATAGCAAAAAATGGAAAGAGGGAAAAATTGTTGGGAATAGGCGAGTTTTAATCTAAAGTGCTTCAATTTTTAACGTATCGTGCACCGTTCAGGCTGGTGGCGTCTTATTGGTAGCCGAAAATGCCACATGCTTGGCCTGGAACACTGCATGAAATCGCAATATCACACTTCTGACGATAATTAGATGCAAATTACACAAGTATGAAAAACGTGAACATGTGACGCGCACGCCCTCCTTTCCCCAGACAAAAAGAGTTGCTGTTTTAAGTCCACTTTATGCACAGTAAGGCTAATTGGGACTGGACCTACAGTTTTTTAAAGTGGGATCCGAAACACTTGTGCCTCCACCGGGTATCGAACCCGGTACCCCTTAATTACAAGGCAAAGACGCTACCACTGCGCCATCGGGGAGGCCCCCAGACAAATAGAAAAGGCAAAATAACACACAAATAGGAATCAGGCTGCAATACATAAGTACATCGCACTGTACCACTGCGCGTGTCACACATTCATACTTTTAAACTTTAAACACTTGGATATCGTATGGTGGGTCCGATACAGGATTTTGATATTCGACGCCGAGACCAGCATCCGATTTGGATATCAGATATCGCGTTCCGGATCTGAAATTTGAATACTGGATTCAGGATCCGAGATTTATACATCGGATCAGAAATTCGAACACCGAATCCAAGATTCGGATACGGAATCCATAATTCGGATAATTTTGAATTAGAATCCGAACGCACTTCCCTTTTTATCTTCCCCTAGAACATTCGTAGACGTTTACTCGAGCCACATGTAGCAGCTGCAACAAAGAGAACCCTGAATACAACAATGGAGTGGCCATTCAATTAATAAACCCAGCAGAATTATCATCGCCCCCTCTTACCCTCCTCGGGCAGCGAAATAGTTCGAAATTATTTGAGCATTCCTCTCCGCTCAAAAGTACGGTTCATATTTGCCAAATACCACAATGCATACAGCTTCACTACGTTGTGTCCCTTTCCCTTAATATAACCCTCCTCGAACCAGAATCGTCCCTAGCCTTTTTCGCAATGAGTGCGACTCATTAATTCAAATACGAGGAGGGGGAATTTCTGGACCCCCTCCCCCCCCTCGCTCGTCGCTTTATTAAACTATGTGGAGTCGGGCAAAGCTTCTAATACCGGAGAGATATTGCCATTAATTCACTTCTCAGTTGTTCTCGCGGTTTTGTGTCGAGGTTGGCGAATTGAAAGTGGGGGAGGGGGTGCGGAAGGAAGGGGGAGGGTGAATTCAGAGAGCTTTCAGGAAAGCGAAAGTTTTCTCCTTGAATGGCGGCAATCTGCAATACCTCCAGCGAGTTGCTGAATTTCAGATATTTCGATTGCAGCTCCCCGCCATTTTGAAATGAAGGCAACCCCGTTTTGTTCTAATCGAGTTTAAATTTTGGCGCAGTCCCTGCGTTTTTATTAGTAAATGATCTCAACCCACTCTTGTCCCCACATAGATTGCCCACACGAGAACTTGTCACACAATGCCTACAACCGCGATTACTCTACTTGAAGTCCACTTTATGCACAGATAGGTCCATCGGGAATGGACCTACAATTTAAACTGGGATCCGAACCGCTGTGCAAAGCGTTTCTAACGGGTATCGAACCAGGGACCCCTTCATTAAGATTGTTTTCTTGTTCAGCTATATTCACGCACCAGGAGCGTATATTCTAGGCTAGCTAGGCTATCTGGGAAGCCTGAA
>NC_139235.1:18168422-18199852 GCF_977018435.1 Lepisma saccharinum
GTGACAAAGTATGACGAAACAATACACCGAATATTGCGAAAATATGACGATAAAATTCCGAAAATCGGGGAAAATGACCTAAAACCTGACAATTGGCAAAAAATGCAAAAAAATGCACTTTAAAATTACCTTTTTTGGGTTCTAGACGAAGTGTAATATTGTGTATATTTAATGGGCATCGTGTCCGAGATGTCAGAAAAAAGATGACCTTTCATCAACTTCCGCTCCCTACATATAACCTTAATTTGTCTGTGGCAGCGGGCAGTGATGTGCCGTAGATTTTAAGTTTACGTCTACATGCGTTGTCTACACGTAATCTACGCGTAGATTACATTGGGTCGTAGTTTACATAGACTACGTAGACAATCTAGAGTGCATTAAAATTAATTTTCAAGGGTTTCATGAAAGGAAAGTGACATTTTCAACTATATTGGTTTCTAACGAAATGAAAAGAATCCTATTTACAACAAAATTTCTCTTCTCTTCTATTATCAACAATGGAAGAAGATAAATAGTATGCAAAAAACAACAACAGATGGCAGTCATGAGGCAAGAGTTGTCATTTTCCCATAAAACACCAGAATATTTCCTATATTAGGTTTCTTCCTAGGTGAGAAATTGTTCGAATTTGGAAGAAAGAGTATGAAAAGTTCTTCTCACGCATCACCAACTGATACGCAGTATAATTTTATTTTAATTACACGACGCCGTTTGCTAAGTTATCACCTTTCGCCATGTTGGTTACATAGATTACGTAATTTTACGTATCGTTGTTTACGCGTAGACGCACCTCACTGGCAGCGGGCCCTCAAATGTTGAAGTGGAAGACGCAGGGAAATTGAAATTTAAGTGAACATAGTCATCATGTAAAAATGTACTTCAGTCTATCTTACCAATACACAGTGACATATGAAAATGAAATAGATGATTATGGGCTGAAACTACCGAGGTGGATAATACGTTTATTGTCGCATTAAAATGATATTTTCCATTGCATACGCTTGAGGATGGGAGACTCAAGGGGGAGACTTAACGAGTACGAGCGAGCAAACGTGGTTCCATGCAGGAATCTATTATTCGTATTTTAACATGACCTTAAATTCCTGCAACTCTAATAGCCAAAACTTTGCATTGCATTTTATTCTTACACCAAAACAAGTTTCCCATTGCTGTCTAGTCCAAGATATTCATCCTTAAGATGTCTTTTTTATGGGATCATGAAAATAAAATTAATTAATTTGGGGGTAGATGTCACCGTTTTCCCTCCTAGGGTTAACCTCGAACGCAGACAAAACTGAAAGAACTTACCCAGTCTTCCTTTACGGGTCTTGGTACAATCGTTATTATTCAATTAAGAAATTCCGAAATCTCTAAACGAGCAATTAGTCCGAAAGTTTTGCATCTTTACCCCCTCCCCTCTCCTTCAGACAGAAAGAAACAACCGGGAGAACAGCTCGGTTTAGAAGACCGGCAACAAGAGCCCTCCCCTCCCCCCTTTTCAACTTTGCCCAAAGTTGCTCAAGACAGCAGTGGCTCGTCTCTTCGCACCGCGCTGCTCACTTGTTTACAAAGTTCTGTGGCGCCGCGGTGGCGAAACTTTAAAGACAAGGCGTCTATTCGGAGCTATTCAACAACAAAGTACCTACAAGCAATTACCAAGTTTATCGCAGCAAGAACGTCGTTTGAGAAGCAAGCCTCGTGTGCTTTCCTGCTTGAAATACGAGAATAATTTGTACCTACGTAGATGGAGTTGTTGCAGTAATAGCTAGTACAAACGTTTTTCTTTTGTTTTGTTTTTTCTTTCTCGTTGTTTCTCTGCTGCACTGGAAGAAGCACTGGTGTTAAAACGACATGGTGGAGGTCCCAGGAGATCTACACCACATCTTGGTCAGTGTGTAATTTCAGTTGTGTTAAAATAATATAAATAAGTGGTTTAACCACTGGAGTTTAACGTTGGCCACAATGTGGTATGAGTCTCCTGGGACGACTTTCTGTGTTGCTGTAACACTATATTTTTTTACAGTATATAGTACATGGACAACAGTACAGAAATATTGAAGAAGAAAAGATTAGACTCTAATAATAATAGTTTATTTGCGTCCAAAGACTACCGTGTGTGTGTGTGTACAAATAACAGTATATGGTAATATAGGACATGTCAATGTATTACAATACAATACTACATTAATAGATCTTACACATACTAATACAAAATACATTATCAAAAATTGTAAAAATTGGGACTTACTCTGGTTTTATATTAAAGTCACAAAAAAAGCATAACATGAGAAGATATAAAACACTACAGTTTACTACTAGGCAGAGGCGTGGCGTGCATGTAGCCGCTGTTACCGCAGGTAACACCAAAATATAAAGAATTGAAGAACCATCTTAAAATATTATTAGGTGCATAAACTGGTAATATTGTCGCAAAATAAACCTTGCAGACTGACAATTTTTCTGACACCGGTAAAAGCGAAGAGGAGGACTGATCCGGTACCCTCCTCAGGCAACATGGGGAAAGGGCCCTGAGCCCACGCAAGGAAGACTTCGCGTTGCGGCAAAGACTGACCGCGGGAGGAGGAGGCGGGTTTTTGGCATGCCTGTTTAGCCGGCGCAGTTGCCGGTGATCCTTACCGGATACAGACCAGTGTTGCCATATTCAATTGACAGAAAAGAGCTAAGTCGCCTAATCGGGTCTATCTTACTCTGAAGGTGTCCAGTCACGCTGGGGAACGATGGCGCAGTGGTAGCGTCGCCGCCTTATAATCAAGGGATCCCGGGTTCGATATCCGGTGGAGGCACAAGTGGTTCGGATCCAACTTTAAACTGTCCCGAATTAGCATTACTGTGCATGAAGTAAACTTAAATCGCCAAATCAAAATTTAAAAAAATCAACACACTGGGGGAAAAGCAAACTACCAAGTGATATTTTGTATTTACTGTAAATATCAGCGATTACGAAAGTCCTCTTTGTTCTTCTTCGACATCATGGGCGAGAAGGAGAGGAGAGGGATGGGTATGATCAAGGGGTCCGCTGTCCTTCTAAAAATGTCAACCTAAAATTCTATATTTCACACATATAATATTATTTCGGTTACAGGAATTTGTGATAATTGTTGAAAGGGCCGATTGAGATTGACATACGTTGTCGCAGGAATGCAATAATTTCGGTCTGAAGCAATGTTTTTGAGGTGGTAGAACTGTTTTTGGGGGAAAACATTACTTACAAGCCTTAGCACGCTCTGAAATGTCAGGTGTCGCAGGTTCGAATCCTCAGCAAGAAATGGTTATTTCAATATTCGTTGTTATGATTTTACTTACATAATTATAAAAAATTATAATTACATACACAAAGATAATTTTATTTCAATAATTCACCATGCATCCTCATCGTCACGATTATCCTATAAAGCGAAAGCCTTAAAGGTATGTAGCAAAGGACGTAAAATATACGAAATAGTAGTGGTGTCAGAAATGAGATTTCAGTGGATTTAGCGAAACATGGAGGGGAGTAGTTAGGAAACAGATGAAAACTACATCTACTCTACATACGTCTTATTTGAAATGAAAAGTTTCGCGATTTGGGCAAATCTGGTTTCAAAAGAACTAAGATGGCAACAGTAGTAGAACTGGACTTCTTGCAGGTTCCGAAGGAAATATTGGGGAAGCGCCGATGCTGAGAGGGGAGGGGGCAAGGAGGGTGCTTCACGTGTTACAAAAGTAAACAACGGTTTGTGGGAGGGACTGTGTGGTGCGAGTTTTGTGAGTGGTGTCTTCGTCTTTATGTTGTTTTCGGGCATTGTCAATTAATTAATGGAGCTTGCTCCGAGTTCCCAGGTGGCGAGTTCATCCTATCTGAACAGTGTGTGTAATCGTGCGATAGAAGATATTTTGAAGCAATCTTTTGGTTCGTTCTTTTGCAGAAAAAAGCGAAATTGTGGCGAAAGGGAGGCCAAAGTCGTCTGCTGGATATGACCGATATTTCAATGTTTCGTGTATAACGACTATCCGTGGTTTCGTGGATGTGCGCAGTTGTCGAAAGTCTTTTGTTGGCCATGTACTCTATTTTCGGGTGAAAAAAAAAACGTGTGGAATTCAGATGTGGATAACATGGACCATGACCAACCATGACGCACCCAAAAATTCAAATTTAAATGAAAAACTTCACTTTATGACAGCATCATAGAACTTTTTTGATTTGATTTGATTGATTTTTCTTCGCTTGTGCCACTTTTGGCTAATTTGCGAAGATGGGAATGAGTGATGATATGATGAAATTGATGAATAGACATCACAAACGTCCATGCTCAAGCCAGGATTCGAACCCGGGACCCCAGCATCATATAACAACATCATATAACAACTTCAATTATGTTGTATCTACTTTTTTGAGTAATAAAGAATATTGTATTGGGGGTTGTTTATAACTTCTTCAAGAGAACATGAGCACTGATGTAACATTACACTTTCATTTCTTTATAAAGATTTGAAAAGCGATATATGGTTACAGAGTACAATTTAATCGTGAAAGAGGAATCTGCAGAGATACGAGTTACAAAGCGGCAAGCATTTAGAATACAAACTTACTTTTATTGCTCAGTGCGACACCTGTGAGCCTAAAATAAATATACAGATTAAACGCTTTATATATCGAAAACTGTTTGTTTTCGTGACGTCAGCATCACGTGAGCGTCCTTGACGTCAGTCGAGCAATATGGCCGCTAGCCAGGTAGATGAGGCTTTCTGTGTGCTTGAATTTGCAAAAACAAATTCTGTTACTATCGCACAGAGTCGTTTTTGAACACGGTATGGCAAACAACCACCCACAAGGCAGTCCATCTACGATTGGAGCAAGAATTTTGAGGAAACTGGTTGTCTGTGCAAGGGTGACTCGTGTTACAAAAGGGTCACGAAAAGAACATTTGTAACTTAGCCATGTAAACTTCAGTACATACTCTTCTTCAGTGGAGGCGACTAGGAGAAGGCGAGGGGGGCTGTTGCCCCCCGTTTTCGCTTCTTTTGCCCCCGCACTATGCTAAACCTTATCTACAAAGGGAAATATACTGTCTTTGCCACCTTGCCCCCCGGTTAGGAAGCCAATTACCGCCACTGCATGTAGCCATGTTATTAAAACTCTTCCTTCTGTAAAACGTTGAAACTGTCTATTTATTGTAGGCTCACCCTGTATATTCATAACATTCCACTGGCTAATAAGTTATAACGCCAGTAATTTCGAAACAGGGGCTACATTGTACATACCACCAACGCCGCTCTCACGACTGCTGTAACTAAGGTGATATTTTGAACGTCGCATGATACCTCGACTGGCCTTGCAGGATTGTGTAGGAAATAATTTTGATTTCGTCCACGGTTTTCGAATGATTTCAAACTGGATTGTTCTTGTCCACGAGAGGGCCAATGGGAGTAGTGTGCACTTGAAAAAAATTCAGTGGGGAGTGTTCTAGAAGTAGAGACTCCCACCATGAGAGCTCAGAATCTTTTTAATAAATATATATCAGCGTTTTGTGGACATTTTTCCTGAATGAGGAATACTATTAGAACTTTGCTCCGCACATCAATTAGCATCAAATTAGCATCATAATTACGACGAGTCGACTATAAGAGAGTAAAGAGATAGACAGGAGGACACTTCAAGTTAACAGTCGAAGCTGTTGCTCTAGTCGCTGGTCGCCACAGTGCTGCGCTCTGGAGTCGAAAACCGAAACCAACATTAAGACGGAATTAACGCGGTGATGTCCTAGGATTCTGTGAACCTCCCCGCAACGTTCATGTAATTTGCCTAAGGCGGGGTTTGTAACAGCGAATTTCCAATTAGGGTGCTCTTAATATTAGATATGGTAATCTCTTGCCATTATATTTAGCGAGAACGAAGAGCAGACGGTAACAGTGTTGCTAACTACATTACGTTAGATCTTTTCACGTGCAAAACTGATTTGCATAAATGCGTTTCAGCAATCTTAATACGTTTGCCGAGATGAAGCTTTATCCACCTCTCCGTTCTGTATACTGTCACGTGACCCACGTCGTAATCTCGGATCAAGGTGGGTACATGGCAGGTGAGTCGATATGACAACTGGGAAACTTTTTTTTACGTACTTTCTCATCCGCTGACCAATTATTATCTCCTTACAATGCATGAGCTAGGTCTTTCTCTCTATCTCTGTGTGTGTGTTTGTGTGTCGTTCTCTCTACCTCTCTCCTTCTGTCTGATATACAGTAAAACCTCGTTAGTACGGATTCCCAATGACCAGGATTTCGCTAAATCTTGCCGGTACGTACAAGGGGGAAAACAAAAAAATATGAATTTTTCGTAATTGTGAGAATGAAGGACATGCGGGGTTTACTAATGATGTAATTACTTGTTGTGTTACTTTGATCACAGTTTATATTGCTTTAAAATATAGAACAACGTGCTTGTTGCCATGGGCTTCCGGAAGGGGGGCAAGGGGGCCCGTGCCCCCCCTGGAAAATGAAAGTCAACCAAAAATTATGTATTTCACACATATAATTTCATTTTAGCCAAAACAATATGTGTTAATTATTGCATTAACACCAAAAATTCAAATTTAAGCAAGGTTTTTTTAGGGTACTACACTCTTTTGGGGGAAAATGTGACTTGTTTGCCCCCCCTGGAAAAATATACCTTCCTTGCCCCTCCCTGGAAAAAATCCTGCGGACGTCCATGCTTGTTGCTATAACGCTGGCCCAACATTCACCCAGTGCCCCAATACACCGCTTTATCTTACTGGAAAAGTTTTCCCATATAACTAGATAGCTGCAGTCGGTAGTTCTGGGATTGCACAAAAACCTCTGGGCTTGCTTGGTCGATAACATGTTATTTTATTTTATTAAGACAACAGCCTTTGTTTAATGACAATCCCTTTTTTATTCTTCATGGAATACTATACATGCTATTAAGTTAGTTTAGCACACACTGGTTCACTGTAGGGGTGTGTAGGATCCCTAAAAGTCGGGACCGGGAAAAAAAATTCCCGTCCCGATCCCGACTTTTCGGGATCCCGAGCAGTCTGCAAATACCGAATGGTCGATTTAAAATGTCGTTAATTCTCGACATTTTCTGCATTGCAAGTGTCTGGAACTTATCGGAAATTGTTAGTTTTTATTCCAGAAATGCAAAAACAATCACTTGAGGTGAAAATGACGTGTGGAATTCAAGATTCTTAGAGCTTCGGTTTTTTTTGTTTGTTTGTTTTTTATTGATTTAGTTTATTTTACTTCTCATTTTGTGCCTCTTGGCTAATTTGCGAAGATGGGGATGAGTGATGAAATTGATGAATGGACATTCACAAACAACCAAGCCCGAGTGGGATTCGAACCCGGGACCCTTGGCGTCGTAGCGCGATGTGCTAATAACTTTTTTTTAATTTTAAATAAAAGGAATAGGCTACCCTTATTCGGCAGTATCCCCCGTCATTCACACATTTTCACACTCTTTCACACATGTCAAGTTTCACTGTATTCACATTGGTTCTCATTGTTCGGACAAACACAAACATCCAGGCCCAAGCGGGATTCGAATCCGGGACCCCTAGCGTTACAGCGCTATATATAAAAGGAATACCCCTACGCGGTGATATCCCCCTTCATTCATACTTCTTCAACTTTTACACTTTTCAATATTTTACAGTATTCTCAGTTTTTCACTTTTTGACAAACACAAATACCCATGCCTTACCCGGGACTCGAACCCGGAACCCCTGGCGTCGCAGCGCGCTGTGATAACCACTCTTTTTTTCATTGTCTCATTCTGATATACAAGTTATGGAATTACATTGTTTTTGACATAAGTGTATTACTGCTATTACAATTTGTATTTCTATCTGGTTAACCTTTACATTTTCGTTTGACCTAAATTAAGTATAAAGCTAATAAGAAATTTGCATACCATTTCTTCCTTGCTTGGAGAGGAATTTTTTCGTATTGTTCTTGCAAGAAGATACTGAATTGTTTCTGAAAACTGCTCTCGTCATTGTGAAATATATATAATAAGTACTGCTCGTTCTTTTGTTGGTGGAAAAAAATTGAAATCAGGAAAAACTATATCTGTTTCCGTAAACTTTGTTAATGAGGTGCGGCATATACGACTGAGCATTGTTCGCAATTTGTTCCATGCCGTGGAGGAGTTTCGACACTTCGTTATCCTGTGGGCTAAAGAGTCAGGCACGTTGCATGATATACAGTTAGGAGAGTCACTGATTCCATATTGGTATGTCCTATCTCTTGTCACTATAACACGATGAACCATTTTGTACCATATTGATTGGCCAGCTTTTGAAAGGTGTTTGGCGGAGACATTTTCCCATATTTGTGGCCAATTATGTGTATTGAAATCCCTGACTATTCGTGGTACTGTGTGCTTTGAACTATTGATTTCACTATATAACTATTTAACAGATGGTGTAATTGTCTCATGTCGTAATAACTGGTAGCATACCTGTAAAGCGATGTCCTTATAAAACAAAAACCTTTTGGGGATACTTTGGATATCGATGGGAGCTTCTAATGGAATGTTCCGTATTATCGTCTGTATACATGCTTGGGTCGTTGACTCGTGCAGTGAGAAAGCTGTTTGAAGACCAGTCTGTACAAACAATGCTCTTGCCTGTGTGTTCGCGTGTATTAGTGCTAACCCGCCTGTCATCTCTGATAACGTGACCTCATTTATTGCCACCCGGAAAATTGTATCGTGGCACATAAAGTAGCCAACAGCTTTGTTGACCTTGGCTAAGTGCTGTGGTTTGAAGGGCAGGATTTTTGCTACATACCAAAGTTTAGAGAGAGCAAAAACGTTGATAAATCTTACTCGTGCTTTTAAACTCAGAGAGCGCATCTTTTTCACTCTGAGGACGTAGATTGTCCTCTCGCACGTGAGTTTACTATTGGCTTCGATCGTTTCATCGATATTTGCATAAAAGTTTATACCTAAAAATTTTATTTTCTTGTCTACAGTGAACTCCGTATTGTTTGTGAAAGGATTATCCTTGCCAAGGGGCATCAGGAATGACTTTCGATTGTTTAGTTTTGCTCCTGATGTGAGCTCAAAAGTATGTATTTGGCTTTTAACACTGCACAGATCCCTTTCATCCTTGAGAAAAATCGTGACGTCATCCATAAAACTGCCAACTTGTATTGTGGAGGAAGCCATAAAAATGCGCTGTAAATGATGCTGGATACTAAACAAAAAGGGGGCTATTGTGAGGACGTACAATGTGCTACTCAAGGGACTACCTTGTAGTATACCTCTTCGCATTTTAAAACTTGTTGTCAAGAAACCATTTATTTTGAGTTTTAGCAGCATATGATTATATAATGTTTTGATCCAATTAATAAAAGTGTCTCCGAAGCCATATGCTTCTAAGACTTTGAACAGATATTCGTGGCGCACTCTATCATATGCTTGGGAAAAGTCTAAAGATAGAATTGCCTCTGATGCATTCTTATTTTGTTTGGTGATAATTACGTCTCTTATCGTTTGCAGCAAGTGATGTATACTTTGAGACGTATTACAAGCAAACTGTAAATTGCCAATAAGTTTAACCATATATTTTTTTTAAACGCTGATTTATGCACCTACTTATAAGTTTAATGTCACTACTCAAAATTGAAATTGGCCTAAAATCTGTGGCGAACGTGGGATGTGCCTTTTTGGGAACTAACACTATACCTCCCGTGCTACTGGTCTTCCCTATTGTCCCTGTTGTCAACACTTCGTTGACCCATTTCGTTAATTCGTCTCCTATTAGATCCCAGAAACATTGATAGAATTATGATGGTAATCCATCTTCGGTTGTAGTTTTATTCCTCGGAGGTCTGAATACTGCATCATGAACCTCCTTTTTACTAAACGGTTGTGTGAGCTCAGTTCTTTCATTTTCCGTCAGTGATGCAGGAAGGTAGTTCAAAAATTACATTGCGTTTCTATTGGTTGAAAGCCTTGACCAAGAAGATTTCTATAGTATTGCAAAAAACCTGTCGTGTATACTATGAGGTCTGGTGACAACTTCACCGGAATCTAAAGTTAATTTATGAATGACGTGACACCTGGCGTGTTTATGTTCTTGGAGAATGTGACTTAATGTGGCTTGCTCGTCAGGGTCTATAGGAAGAATCTTGCTCTTTATTATTGCTGCAGATTTTCGTTTCCTATGTATAGAAAGTAATTGCGCTTTTATTTCATTTGCATAGGGACGATCGAAATTACCTTGCAGTGCTAAACGATGGAGATCATTCAAGACTGCATACAAAAAATTATATTTGTTTCTTTGATCTCTACTAACCTCTGCACTGAAGAATTTACTGGCCTGACGAAATTTAGGTTTAACTCGAGTTTCCCACCACTCGATGAGGGTCTTTTGCACTGGCCGAGAAGCCTTGAGTTCGTTCCACGTTTCCCTGATTAGCTGGACATAACTACCATTGTGTAATAATGTGCTATTTAAAAGCCAGTATCCGCTACCTTGTCGGGGTTTGATCAAATCTAAATTTATTTTGAGAATTGAGACACTATGGTCACTAAAGCATACTGGAAAATTTTGAACACTAATTATATATTCCTGAAATATTGGTGCGACATAAAACCTATCGATCCTTGACGCATTATTGGAGGTGATATGTGCGTAACCTGGACTTTCGCCGTTGGCGTGTATCCAAGCGTCACGCAGTTGTAACCCCTGCGTTAATCCATAGAGCGCACGTGAGAAGTTGTATCCTGGATTTTGATCTTGTGAACGAATTACGCAGTGAAAATCTCCCACTAGTATAGTGTCTAGTGTGTGGGATGTCAACTCGGGCCCTACAACTCTTGAAAAAAAATCTTCTCTTTCCCGTCTGTTTTGGCTTCCTGACGGAGCATACACATTACAGAGAAACACTGAGCCTAATTGGGCACTTATTTGTCTGCCCGTGGGATGGGGCACTACATTACGTAAATCAAGTGTCGCCTACATGCTATGGCAGTCCCTTGTGCAACTAACTAACTAACTCTCTAGCCTTCTTAAACCCGAAGGTTCATGGCTGCAGCAACACAGGCCTTCCATCTTTCCCTATCTTGAGCAAGATCTATTCCATCCCTACAGATTTCCCTTAGGTCCATCTCAACGTTGTCCCTCCATCTTCGTCTTGGTCTTCCTACAGGTCTCTTACCATCAGGTTTCCCAACAAGAATTCTGTAAACTCCTCTTTCCTCTCCCATTCGTGCCACATGGCCTGCCCACCTAAGTCTTCTTGATTTAATTATTCTAATAATATCTGGACATGAATACAAATTATGTAGTTCTAAATTATGTAACCTTCTCCACTCACCTGTCTCCTCATCCCTTTTAGGTCCAAAGATTTTCCTAAGGATCTTATTTTCAAATACTCTCAATTTGTGTTCCTCTTTCAATGTAAGGGACCAAGTTTCACATCCATATAATACTACAGCCAAATTACTGTTTTGTATATTTTAACTTTTAGTTTCTTATATATTAAACGAGAAGACAAAAGTTTATGAAGAGAGAAGTAACATGCATTTCCTGAATTAAGCCTACTTTTTATTTTCTCTTTAATATAATTTTCATTTGTTAATATTACTCCTAAGTATTTGAATTTGGAAACTGGTTCAAACGAGTTGTTATCAATAATTAGATTTTGATTATTACATAACACTTGGTTTCGTCCTGTAAGCATATATTTAGTTTTCTCTTTGTTAACTTCCAAACCTATCTCTTTAGCAGTTTTGAAAAATATTTTAGCATTATTCTTAATTGTATTCACATCATCCCCCAGTAAGTCTACATCATCTGCATATGCTAACAACTGAGTCACACCATTTAATTTTAGTCCTTCTTTAGTTTATTTTACCTTCCTAACAGCATATTCTAAGGCAAAATTAAAAAGCAATGGAGATAATTCATCTCCTTGTTTTAACCCATCATGAATTGTAAATTTGTCAGACATATTAATACCCACATGAATTTTACTTTCTGTTTCACTGGTGCATATATACTTTAAACATGCTCAGTACAGAACAATCGTCTATTGATGTGGCCCTCTTACAAGAGGTCGCCATAGACGATTTTTCTGTACTGAGCATGTTTAAAGTATATAACAATTTTACTCCCTTTGCCCCATCCCACGTACACAGTCCCTTGTGCAAAGGGAGTAAAATTGTTATATACTTTAAACATGCTCAGTACAGAAAAATCGTCTATGGCGACCTCTTGTAAGAGGGCCACATCAATAGACGATTTAATGAGAAAGTCATTGAGAGCAATTATTTTGGTCTTACTTTGCATTTGATTCAAATTTATAGATGCCAAGGTAAATGTTTGCATGATTATAACTGTCCACAAAAGAAAACTAAACTTACTTACATTCTTCAACATTACTGATCTCTAATTTCTGCCTATAATGCATTAACTATGCTTTCCACTAAATAAATCTGGGGTAAGTTTGTTACTCGTCGAAGGTTTCTCTTTAGTTACATTTGCTGAATTACTTGTTAAAGTAACCTTTGAAACATCTTGGTTTGGGGTACCAGGTTCTACTCTAAATTCGTTATGAACTATTGTGGAACTTACGCATTCATTATTTTTCTTCTTCTTTCTACGTAGCACCATGGACTCTTCCGCCACTGACCGTAACCTTGATACAGATCTTGATCGTGATTTCCTAGGAGAGGTAACTACGGGGAATTCTGCCTCCGCGAACAAAGCACTTGGGGGTGGGGGCGGGGGTATGTGATGCATCTCCTCTGAAGTGGTCAATGTTGGCTGCTCCATCTCTTCCCTTCCTGTTGGTGCATTCGTCACACTAACTTCGTGTCTGGTACCTGTCTCCTCGTCGGTGATTCTGGGGCTATCCGTGTTCCCTCCATTGTTATCTCTTGACGCAGGGACTTCTGCAACTGATGGAGCTGAATCTCTTGGTTTAGTCCGTACGGGTAGCACAGTTGGTTCATATACCATCGGTACATTGTCAGCGGGTATATTAACCGGCCCCCTGCGGGGCTGGTTCCCTGAGGATCGACGCTTAGGACACTGAGTCACTACGTGACCCTCTTCCGAACACGCGAGGCACGTACGAACCTGCCCAGGGTATGTTACCCAATAGGAATCTCCATTCATTATTACATATGAGGGTATGGGTTTACGTAGTATCATTTTGACCAAGACACGTCCAGTTCGAGAAGGGTAAATGTGATCTGCAGAGTATGTCTCGTCTTCAATTTTTAACACTTCCCCATAAGACCTCATGACACGACTTATCACTTCTGCACTTAATTCAATTGGGACTACATGGATTCTGACAATTACATGTCGCTGCTGGGCCCATTCCACTTCAACTTTATGATCACCATCTACGTCACTATAGATTACCTCAGCACCAAAATCATTTAGTAACCGATCTCCTACCACTTTTGTCGCAAATTTCACGTACAAACACTTACGAAAGTAATCTATTTCAAAACTGAGCACTTGGTTCGTAGGCACTTGGTAGACATCATGAAACCATCGATGAAAATCCAATGACGTAGGTCGCGTTTTGACATCAATGAAAACAAATTTCAAGGTGTTTTCTCTTTGTGTATTCATCGTGAACTATTTCATCGTATCTTCACTGGCTCACGGTAATTGTAGTCAAAACCTCGCTTGCACTTCAAAGGAAAAAAGTACCAACACAACACTAGCAAACCGTATACGGCCCTAGCTAACTCGGACAGTTCGATCACTAAGCCTTCTCACGCGAAGAGCGGAGCTCGCTACGAACTGATTCCTGCACGAGTTTGTTGGCAGACTACCACTCCGCCATGGAGGTCGACACCACTCGGCCACAGGGTCCGGCTTTTAGAGCTTCGGGAAATATCGAACATTTCCAGACTTACTCGGGAAATAGCGAACTTTTCCCGTCCCGAATGTCGGGATTTTAAATATTTGTCGTCCCGACCAAAAAATATTGTCCCGCACACCCCTAGTTCACTGTACAGTGATCACATCTCCTTCGCTTCCGATACGATTCACTGTCCACTTCATAGTGTTACCTAAGTAGCGTTACAACGTATGTCTCCCTCTCCAACCTCCCCTTAGGCACTCCACAGTTCACACCCTCTTAAAATTATTCTTGATACATCGAAAATTATCTCCGAAAATTTTAGATGGTGAATACGAGGATCAAGAATTGAAAGTTGTTAAAATGCCAACTGACATTTCTTTTTTCTATTATTAACTTTGTTACAGGCTGTACGTACAACAATCCCGTAATGGCGTGTTGCTCTATTGCAAGGGAAACAAAGCCTGACATTGATTTCGGTCATAAACTAGCAACAAAATGTTAACAGAGGTAATTCATGGATAGTTTTATGTGCCTCCATCAGCAGACACTAGCGACAAGAGCGAAATATCTCGCTGCAAACTGGTGTTGTCGTTTAGTTTAATTTTTTGCCACAAGAGGGCAACGTTGTTCTGTAATTCATTGCAGCTTGGCCGAAAACGCCAGTTCATGTACATTTCGAGAATTGTTCATGCTTGTTGCGCAAAGCCGCTAAATAGTAGCAACTTTAATCATATCTCTCCCGTTCCGGCCCTTTCCCCTTCAAATCATGGCGAAAATAAAAACAAACTGAGTCCCTGGTGGCCAAATATTACATTTTTTTGCTGTCACAGTCTAAACACTAGATAACATGACTATGTACTCAACCCAGGGGAGAATAATTGCATTCACTTGAACACCTAAATGGACACCCCTTCCCCCCTCCCCCAACATCGCTCTCTTTCCGCAGCGAGCAATTTTATGGCTGCAACGCAAGCATGGGAGTATCTATGGGGGGGGGGGGTCGAAGGATAATCAGCTCCTCTTGGAAACTAGTTTCGTTCATTTCATTACAGAAACAAGCAAAATGGTTGTATTAATCATGGGCGTCGGCAGGGAGGCTCAAGGGGGTAATTGACCCCTTTCGAATAAGATAAGATTACCTATTTATTCTCCATAAACTAACTACCTCTCTAGCCTTCTGAAACCAGAAAGTTTATGGCTGCAGCTACAGAAGCCTTCCATCTGTCCCTGTCCTGGGCAACATCAGTCCAATCTTTTACATCCTTACCGAATTCCTTTAGGTCCATCTCAACGTTATCCCTCTATCTTCTCCTTGACCTTACAGGTCTCTTACCATCAGGTTTCCCAACAAGAATCCTGTAAACTCTTCTCTCCTCTCCCATTTGTGCCACATGGCCTGCCCACCTAATTCATCTTGATTTAATCATTCTAATACTATCTGAACGGGAATACAAATTGTGCAGTTCTATGTTATCTAACTTTCTCCACTCACCTGTCTCCTCATCCCTTTTAAGTCTAAATATTTTCTAAGGATTTTATTTTCAAATACTCTTAATTTATGTTCCTCCTTTAACGTAATGGATCAAGTTTCACATCTCTTCGTTTATTTGCAACTTTTTCTTTTCATCTATCCTCTGGATTTCTTTCTTTCCTCTTTTCTCAGTTCTGGCATTTCTTTGTTCGTGTTTGCTTACTCCTTAGGTGATCATTTAGTTGTCTATGTTTATCCTCTGTCTCATTTTCTTCTCTCCCTCTGCCGCAGAATATTAGAGAATTAGAATATATAAAACAAACCACTGTTACGTGTGATAGTGTAGAAAAAACTGGTTTTGTATTCCCATTCAGTGTGTGTCTATCACCAAAGTGAAAAATTAAACGCACTGCTGGGCATATTCACAGATCAATGTTTCCGGATGGTGAAATAATAACACCTACATACTAATTCCTCTGCAATTTCTCTCTTCTACGAAGCAAACGTTTTCATGCAACGCATTCAAAACAGCCTGCAAGACCCCTCGGGATAGCGTTCATAGTCTATTCCGTCGGACAATTTCGCTTTCCTTATTCTGAAACAGGTCGCAAATTGCCGAGCGAGGAGTATTTCGAAAATGCGAAATTAGCATTTCCCGGCGGTGTACACGCCGATCCTGGACCCATTACGGCTTTATGTTCTCATACACTGGCTTAACGAGACCCTCTCGTAGGGAAACAATCAAAACGATACACATTTAAACGAGAATTACGGCTCGTTGGCTTGATATTGGTGTAGATGGCACTGCTGGCTTGGTCGCGCAATTCATTTGTTTTCAGAAAGATAGTATATTCATGCAAGGAATATGAAGGAAGTTTCAGTTTTCGGGCTTAATGTTTATTATGCTTCATGCATTCAAATTAGGCATAAATAAATAACAAAATTAATTTCCTCTGTTGAATCTATTGAATAATTGAAACGTAAATGGAGGATATATACCAGGTGGTTATAATTAAAGTGACGGTGTTCAGAGTGGTACAGCACGGGCTGTAATGAGAGTAGCAGTCTGAAACTTCGCAGATATGCTAATGAAGCAATGCGCTTGCGAATTATGCAACAAAAAAAATAGTTCCAATTCTCGCCACCAGGGTGAAAAATGGCGCTGTAAGCAGTCAAAACGTGGAATTTTCCGTAACTCTGACGTCAAAGCCGGTGACATTGCCTAACCATTGTGTGAGCTCCCTGGTTGTTGTTGGTGACGCTTGTTGCTTTTTCCTTTAGTAATGTTCATGTAATTCGAATAGTGAAATTGTAGCGATATTTTATTACAAAGAGTATTGTTTTCTGTGATTTATAGTGTTTTTCCTGTAACTATACCAAGTTTTGACTGCTTACAGCGCCATTTTTTACCCTGGTGGCGAGAATTGGAACTATTTTTTTTGTTGCATAATTCGCAAGCGCATTGCTTCATTAGCATATCTGCGAAGTTTCAGACTGCTACTCTCATTACAGCCTGTGCTGTACCACTCTGAACACCGTCACTTTAATTATAACCACCTGGTAGCTACACGTGGAGTCAATTGAAAACGTTAACTTGTTTTTGGTAGATTGTTGCAAGTAGGCATAAGTTTGCTAAAGGGTTTACGCTAGGAGCGTAAGTTCGTACTTAGGGGTTGCTAAATAAGGCATAAATTGTGCCTTTGTGAGAAATTTTAGGGGATGTTATGGAGGTGTTGAGGGTGTGTGGATACATCACTGGTTTGTTGCATTTGAGCATAGACCCATTGCTGATCTGTATATTTTTCAAGTCTGAGTTAGTATCTCCATACTTCAAAAAGAAGAATCTTTGGGATGCACGTACAGACAGACACTTAGGAGGCACTACAAAGGTCTTTCTACCCATCTGCCTGAGAACCGAGATATTGTCAAACTTGCTCCTCCATTCTTAAACTTTCTGGTGTGGTAAGCATGCATAGAGATATTGAATTTTAATTTACTGGATAATTTTAAATGTTTTAAGCTTCCAGAAAACAAAAACACTGGTCTTCACTAGTGCAAGTGTGTAGAAGAAGCACGATCTTTAAAATGGCAGAAATTGCGTTTTGAGGCGCACTTAATCAGTGTTGCGGTTTTTTGTAAATAACCCCAGTTGTTACCTCATGTAAATTTGAGCTGTATATATTTGTCCTCTAATTGTTGTCGGACTTTTATAATTTTCATTTGACTCTCATTCGTGTGCATGTACAGTGGGATCCATGAGTATTACCGTGCAAATTGTCCATCACCATGTTCGTGCACTTTATTTGACCCCAATAAGAGCTTCAAGAATTAAAAGAAAACTCAAAACAAGCTGTTGACAACTTGTGCACCGGCATACATAAAAATCCATCGCTTAAAAACACATATAATGTAAGAGAAAAATTAATGAAAATAGTCATGGACAATTTGCACGGTAATACTCATGGATCCCACTATACACTGCCACGCCTCCCTTCTTTTAGGACAAGGTCGGTATTGCTGCTACACCATTTTTTCGTTTTCTTCTTCTTCTTCTAAGAGAACCAAACCCAACAAGCCTAACCTAACCACCACAGATTATTTACCACCCAAAAAGCTGCCAGCCAATGGGAATGCTTGAAACAGTTATAGCAGCAATCACTATCTTAGGACAATTCATTATGAATTATGAAGTCTTAAAGTACATACAGGTTTGCAGTTCGATCAACGATTTTCTAACATGTACTAAAAAATCTGCATCATAAATGACGATTTATTGTTAATTACATATGTGTCACTTATTTTTAAGAACCAAAGGTGGATGATCACCTTTTTTGTGAACTCCCAGCCCAGGTATCGTCTACTCCGCCTGTCCCCCTTAATCTGCCCATGGTTCTTAAATGGGTGTGCAATTCCCAGATGAATTCCATGTAACACAAGTGAAACTTTTCTCTTTAGCTGAATATCTACACTACGTTCGAAGCAGTGGCGGCTCGTGGTCTGATTTTATGGGTGTGCACTTCAGCATCGCGTCCAGAAGAAGTGTTTTATAACCCTCTCAAATACTCGCTCTTTTTTTTGCGTCCATAATGATTCTAAATGTATTGGTAAACTAAGTTATGAACACCTTTTACTGAAAAATAAGGCTATAGGAGAGTTTTATTTCATAAAAAATATTAATTTTTACAAATTTGAAATACCGCGGCGAATTTTCCGTCGATCACGAAAATAGCGATGCTATTGGATATAACAAGATGTTATAGATAATTAGATAATAGATAATAGATAATTCGACATTCGATAACCTGACAAAATCACTATAAACATAGAAATGCCGATCTACAATATTCAATATTATTGTCGATTTGCAAAATATTTAGTAAAAACTTTCCCCCTCGCACCACTGATAAATGTGAACAAGAGTAAATACATTTGCATACATGAAACAAGCACGATCGGACGCCAAACCGGGGCATCCTAATTGATTATATCTACATCCTAAGCGTGAGTTTATTTTCAATCCACTTTATGCACAGAAAAGCAAACAGAGACAGATGATCTACAATTTAAAGAGGGGTTTGAACCACTGTGTGTCTCTACCGGCTGGTTGGCTATTTGTTTTAAAAAGAGTTGAATTCATTGTTAACAAGAATTAATTGAAGCTACTGCTGAATAACTTAATAAGTATATTGCAAAATCATCTAAGCTAGGAGATTATTGTTGTTTTGATGTCATTATGTAAGTTAGGTATAAAATAAACACATACCTACAATACACGTACTCTTTAACAGCATTATATTTAGTTCGTTCAATATTGATTAGCACTCCCCCTATAACTCCTGCAAAGTAGCAGTGTGAAATGTGTGTCGATGTCTGCATGAAGATAGACGATAGTACTGTCTACCGCCACCAGATGGTGTTGCTGCTTCCCATAGGTATTTTTTTAGCGCATAGCAGCAGCATTTGTTCCGGCATGCCAGTATCAAAGAGAATCCCATTCTCTTTGGCCAGTACGCTGGTGGACAGCGATCCGACAACATGGAAGCAGGCACGCATGGGCAACGGTGGACAGTGTGGTTTCTCTGGAGGATAGGAGTGACTGCTTCAGACACCCACAAGAGGTTAGTAGCCATATGTGAGGAGACAGCACGAAGTCGCAGATCCGTGTTTCGGTGGGTAGCAGAGTTCAAAGACGGCAGGGACTGTGCGGAAAAACGCAAAAGCACTGGGCGTCCAGCAACTGCACGCAAAGCAAACAATGCCCAGCGTGTCAATGACGAACAGACGCATGACGTTTGATGAACTACAGACGGCAACAGGTTTATCACAGGGAACCCTCCACACCATCATCCATGAGGATTTGAAGATGAAGATGGTGTGTTCCCAATGGGTGCCCCATTCCCTCACCAGAGGGCAGAAACAGCAGCGTGTGGAGAAATGCGAACAGTTGGTGCAACAGTACAGTGCAGATCCAGCGGAGTTCTTTGAGCGTCTGGTCACCGTCGACGAGTCATGGTTCTTCCACGAGACTCCAGAAAAAACGCCAGTCTATGGAGTGGAGACATACTGGGAGCTCTCGTCCCAAGAAGTCACGGCCGGGACTATTCGTGCACAAACAAATGGCGATTGTGTCCTGGTATCAGGAAGGGATACTTCTGGTGGACTGGCTCCTTCCCAACACGACCATCAACAGTGATCGGTACTGCAGTTCACTGCTCCAACTCCGCCGACGCATTCAACAACGCCGCCACGGAAAATGGGGACGTGGCGTTCTTCTCCAACGAGGCAATGCGCGCCCACATGCCAGTAGCCTGACCATGGCCACCGTGCGTGAACTAGGGTTTGCTGTGCTGCCACATCCTCCATATTCGCCAGATCTCGCTCCTAGCGACTATGCCCTATTCGACGCAATGAAAGAGGTCATGCGGGGTAAGAAGTTCACCACAAATGACGAACTTCATGCAGTTGTCCGCCAGTGGCGCGGGATACCCCCCCAGAATGGTTTGCTACGCAAATACGGAAGCTGCCAGAACGATGGCAACAGTGCATAGACATTGGCGGGGAATACCTTTAATATAATATGTATTCGATTGTTCAATAAATGGTACCTGTGAACACAAAACAATTGTAGTGCCAATCATTTTTGAACGACCCAAGTAGTATTTTTAAAATAAGGCTTTTATTCTTCGTCATTAAAACCGTATATAACATGGTTATGATTTATATTGGAGGAATGTGGAACGTAGGGGGAGCCAAAATTCCATCTCGCCCGGGTGAAAATTTTATCTTGAGCCACTCCTGCAAACAAGGTAGCCGATCCATTGACCACATGCAGAAAATCAGTTGTAATCTTTCTAGCAGTTCTTTATTTCTAACGACCGACTGACCAAACCAACAAACTTAAACGAAATCAAGAGAATAAAAAAAAAGAAAGAAAATGACAGTACTCACTCAGTCCACACTACCCTTCTTCGTACTTCATAATTTGTCTTTCCCTTCCTCCTTATCTGTCTTATTACTGCAGTCGCTGGCGTGATTTGTACGAGTAGCTAACTTCCCTCCAAATATTCAACGTCAGATATTACGTATCTGTTTTCTCTATGTACAGAGGAACGAGCTGTTGATAGTTTAACCTTGTTAGTCAGTATAATTCAAACTCAGTATCAGCACAATAGGTAGCTATGGTGCTATATTGAAAAGGAAATTTAAATTTACATATACTGATGTATATGTTCAAACAATAATAAATACCTTTATAATTATTATATTGATAAAAATAAAATAAAAACTAGAAACAACAAAAATTATAATAGCATCAAATTATGCATTGTTTACAAGAACATTTATAAGATATCAATGCTATACATAAAAAAAATATATCTTAGTTATCTCCTTCCAGGATAAAGCAAGTCTTTGTATCTACAATTCTGAGCTTCAGTTTTCGAAATTCATCATCTGATCAAATCACCTCTACATGTAGAAGATATAAGTGTCACTCTATGCAACCTTCCTCCAAGCACTCATTTGAGGAACTGTAACATTCACAAGCCTGCCCGTTAAGGAAGATGAAAACAGATACCTCTTCACTGCTTCAAATTCAACGTGGCATCCATTATACATATCAGTGTCGTTCCACAACTTTCAAATCTTTATAAGATTTTTATCATATTCAAAGTTCATTCGAGTCATAAAAGGCTTCTATATAACTTAAACATCCAAGTTATTATAACATTGCCAAGTTTAATCCTTTAAAAACAACAATCATTGTACAAATATATCACCATTCCATATTGCTAAATCTGTACTTATCTTTGTTCCATCTTGAGCCCCCATTTAAAGTCACAGACAACTAGTATTAGAGCAACTAGTTCAAGCCAGATTTTTTAGCATGAGTTATCTTCAATTGTTTTTGTTTTATATTTTTGTCCATAAGTGCTTAACAGCTTGAATGTTTGTGTAGTAAATGTACATATTTGCTCTGTTACAGCTATTTTACTATGTATATCACAATATACTTATCTAATGATTACAATTACCATTTTTTGAATGTTGATACAAAATACCAAGTATGACATCATATTATACATTGAACAATTTTAAAGAGTTGACCTTTGTATATAAACCTTGATGCCAATGCAAATGTACATAATTTCAATAAATTTAATTATAAATTTGAATGTATCATATCTTTCTTGTCTGAAAGAACACATATGATTTAAAATATTTGTTTTTCATTTTGTCAGTCAAAAATAACTGTTATGAATATGAATTCAGAATATTTCACAATTTGATAATTTTGTCATGATATACAAATTGGCTTTTTTAAACATCATATTTAATGGAATAGGTTTAAGTAGTAATTTCAGACATTTAATTGTATTATTTGAATAAAATTTTGAGCAACCATATGACTAAATTATTATAAATATTGCACAAATGTGGAACTTTGGACTTAGCCTAACCATTTTCAAATGTAGTTATGACAATGTTTTATTTTTATTGTCATAATATCGTAACAATTTTGCCACACAATGGAAAGAGCTGACTGATCCACGTCTCCCCCCCCCCCACCTCCTCCCTTCCTGAGCAGGTGGATAATTCTACTACAGCGCCAAAAGGACAGTTCATTTTGGCCAAGGAAAGGAAATGCAAGACATTGTTTAAAGCACGCGTCTCGCTTTCAGTTGATCCTCCCTCCCTCCTGTCTTCTTCCTTGGCCTTGTCATTCTCGGAACAGGGTGAGCAAAGATACCACAGAAATGTCCCTTTTCCAAAAAAAGAAAGAAAAAATCCCTCGATTTACGGTGATGTGTGCTACTCCGCCACACGATCTCGAATGGAATGGGATTGCAACACTGCTGTATCGTGAACACAGCACTAGCAGTTCGAGTTTAGCCCATAATACCGCGATCTAGAAGACCAAATCCCTTCTCTTTTCTTGCGTGCTGCAAACAGCGGCCAACGAGCACCCGGCGACTTGTGTTCCGAGCCAACGTATCTCAGCGGCAGGCACTGGTAATGCGAAGCCGATGGGGCGATTGGGCTTCGGAACGTTTGATGTTTTGAAGGAGATAGTGTTCAGTGAATAAGTTTAATAAAAAATAATTGAATTGCAGATTTATTTGGGTGTGCACGTGCGAATGTGCGAATAGGCAGAAGCCGCCACTGGTTCGAAAGGAAAGTATATTAATCTCTTTCAGTAGTTGTTTCCTTCTCTCTTCTAGCTAGTACACAGTGAAACGAAATGAAGTCGTATGTTCATAGCTGTGTAAATTACTTCCCTGAAACCTGCAAAATATCCACATCGCACACAACAGAATCTAAAGGTACACGTTCGTAGTAACAAAGACCGGCTTTGAGTTGTAATTAATTAATTACAGCCGTACGGGGGCGAGTTGCGAACTTTGTTATAGTCCGGAACCATTAACAACCTACACCCTCTTCTCCTACCCCCACCCGAACCACTTCCCCTTTCCTCCACTGAAATTTTGCCGTTGTAGCTCGCTCCGTCTGCGGACCTACAAACTCTGAAGTAATCCTCTAATATCTGGCCTCTGTGGTCGCATGGAGTGTTTCGAGCAAATGGCCACAGATCCGATTAAAGCGGCGAGCAGCGCAAAGCACTCTGGGTACACGAGTACAGTGCTTCCCTCTCTTGTTCGCAAACTCAACCCCTCTCTCCGCGTTCATTTGAGCAAACAGTGAAAGAAACGATACTGTTTTTTTTTTGTGCCCATTGGCTGTTTTTAAGGGATTTTTGCACCCGTTCTTCGTTTGATATTTTTCCGAAAACAAAATGGTTTGATGAATTTTATCTCTTGCAGTTATGTTGTCCAAAAAAACCTCAAACGCCCACTCAAAGAGGATGTGTTATTCAAATAGACGCATCTCCAAAGCGCGTCGTATATTTTTCAACCTTAATTTGTTTAATTGCCCTTGGTTATTTTCCCCTATGATGAGTGCTGCATATATCAAAGTACTTCTGTGAGGCTTTGGCATTTCCCCTTTGTGTTTGTTTAGTACTTATAAGTGTTGCCAACTCGTCACGTGCTGGATGAACCATTCAAAATATTCCCAAGGTCGATAAGGCTCCCTTTTTTCCCCATGTGCAAATTAAGCTCTGTTTTTGGGGATGAGGGTGTGCGCGGCGCAAAGAGGGCCGGCTTAAGTAGGTGGGTGCATGGGGCATACCTACTTTAACCAAAGTTTTTTTCAGAAGTCTGAAAATTCAGAAATTCTTATTCCTTAATTCGAAGTGCAGGTACCATACAATCAAGGACGTATTTAGGGGCGTCCAGGAGGTCCGGATCCCCCCCCGAAAAATTTATCAAGTACTAAAATTAAATAATGAAAAATTTATTCGTTTAGCCGTTGTTCTATAATTTCCTCTGAACTTATTGTAAGACAAGGATTATATTGGGATCATACGGCTTTTGAAGGACACGGAGGACGTATTTAGGGGGTCCGCCCCCCCCCCATACACACACACCCGAGAGACTTATTAAGTACAAAAATTAAATAATGAAAATATACTCGTTTTGCATTTGTTGTATAATTCCACTGAACTTATTGGAAGATGAGGATTATATTGGGATCATACGGCTTTAAAGGACAGGTAGTACGTAATTAGGGGGGGTCGAGAGGTCTGAACTCCCCGAAAGACTTACCAAGTACTAAAATTAAGTAATGAAAATATTAGCATTTGTTGCATAATCGATGGTTATTAATTTCCTCTGAACTTTTTAGAAGGCAAGGATTATATTGGGATGATACGGCTTTGAATGACATTACAAAGAAAATTATGTACACTACTACTCAAAATAATATGCATAAAATTTTAATCAGAAACTTACTTTTCTCCAACTACATGTAACATCATTTTTGTTATTCGATAAATATTCAATTATTTATCTAATACCACTACTACTATTAAGTAGAAGAGATCTACATAAATATAGTACTTATGAAAACAATAGAACGAAATTACTTTCTAGTCATTCGATTTTTATCAAATCCAGGGATTATTTTTTGTTTCTTTGTTACGAAATAATTAATTGGTCAACGAGGTGAGACATTTTAAGGGTGAAGAAAATCCATAAACACAAGAAAATATATTAAAATAAATTGAAATAATCAAAGTATGGAACTCATCGAAGGAGCTGCGGTGGTCTGGTCGGTAGAGCGTCTGACAATCACGCGGAAGATCCGGATTCGATTCCCGAATTTGGTTGGAATATTTCCGGCTTCTTCCCCGAATAAATGTCCCCGATAATTCACATCTGGATTGTCTCGCTGTTCTTACCAACAAAACATTTTACATTAGTTAAGCTTAATATCGTTTGAATAATTGTCTAGTCAACAAGGTGAGACATTTTAAAGAGAGACATTCAAACGTGCAGCGGTAAACAATACAATGGGAAGGCGGACTGGTGACTGTATTCTTGTCCGCCTAGCTTTTGTCTATACATTATTTAGTTAATTCTCATTGTTCACACACAAAAAAAATACATGTTCGTTGAACACTGGCGTACTTAGAGGGCTGGCCGATGGTGTTCCAGATCCTATCGAAATTTTGAGAAAATCAGAATTTTCAAATAAAAATCCGTTAAGAGCTTTAAAAAATCAAAATGTGTAAATGCGAGACCTCTTTTCAAGTGAGTCCTGATTACCATTTTTTTCTTTGAATACAATTTTAATAGACTGAAAAGCTCCAAAAATATGAAATATTTTATTATGCATCCTGCCCTCCAAAACGAAGCCATGTAGGCTACTATCCACATTTACTATTCCAGCCCCTCCCGAAAAAAAAAATCCTACGTACGCCAGTGTATTGAACATTGTTGCAACTGAGATACAAAACATTTTTTTCTCTTTTAAATCATAGTTACCCTCATATTTTATTATCAAGAACTCGTGTTTATTTTCAAGGCATCACTCTGAAAGACGCGTGTGTTTGGAATGTTGTGCTTTTCTCCATGCTGCATGGAAATAATAAATCAAATTATTATTATTAGTAGTAGTAGTAGTAGACGTAGTAATAGTAATAGTATTTTCCCAGATCTTTGACTGTGATAAATTGGCCATTTAATTTTTCCCACAGCATTTTTCATAATATTTCACAAGCTCAAGGGGGGGTTTAAACCCCGTAACCTCACCCTTGAAGTATGCCTCTGGTACCTACAGTTTAAATTGGGATCGGAACCACTGTGCAATCCCCGAGAACCTTGAGATAATAGTTTTTCTTTTTGTTTTCTTTGTTTATGCACTGAAATTCGCCCCTCCCTCTGGATCCGTCACTAACTCTAGCGCCTCCAAGCGGTGGCTCTTTCAAACACAGGCAAAATGGTAGAAACACAGTCCATTTCCACAATACCGACATTTCACAGTGTGTGAAATGTTTCATACAAAATGTGATACAATTTTTGAAATAATAGAAAGAGGTGGTTATATCCTTTTTGACATATAAAGAAATATAAAATCACGACCGTTCCCTCCTGATGTTCAAACTTGCAATAAATCTTATTCTAACAGCGAAGAAGATCCTATCACTTTCGCGCCTGAAACTAGGAATAAAGCTTCATTTAACACAGCGGGCCGGAAAACATCATCGATCCGCCACTAGGTATATGACTCACACACACACACACAACCAGAAACAAAACGAATTATTCCCAAAGGTCTTCATTCCACCCTGAATATAAGGGTCGAATTGTCAGATGATCATAATGTGTTACAAGGTCAGTCTATAATATCACCCACCATGCAACATTGCGTCAAAAAAAAAAAAACTTTTTTGGCCGAGAGAGAAGGATATCGTTTCCACTTTCCACGGTGGACAATGAATGTCAGCGTCTCTCAACAATCCCTCAGGGCCGCTTTTTAAACTAACACATGTCATCTGCATTGGACCATTGCATCAAATTGTTTCAACTAACGATATTAATTATCTGGCACGGAAATAATAACCCCTTCGACTGATTTCAATCATTTTTTGTTTCCACTGACTGCCTGTCATAAGATGCTTGACATATAGGAAGCTAATATGACAGCCCTGTGTTTATAGATGACAGTTTATGTGCGTCAGTGAGGCAGGTTGCATACATGCAAGGAAATAGAGCATCCGTTGTGGAAAGGAAAGCCGAAGTATGGTCTCTCTCAACAGGGTGTCTCAAAACTTCCGGTACTCAAAGAATAAATTGGTTTGTTATCGATTGTTTTATAAAGATTCGATCATGTCCGTTCTGGAGGCTTCTCTGCTGTTACCGTGTAATCAAGGAACTCCGGATCGGCTCCCAATCGAGGCACCCGCAGAGTAGTCTTTCGTTTCCAAAGTTAAACTGTACCAGTTCGCATTATCCTATCTGAGCAAAAAGTGGGCTTTGAAACAATATTTTGCTTTCTGTTGTCAGGAATACAATTTGGATCAAAGAGATCATGTGTGTAGTTTTTTATTTTTTTTTCAAACGTTAGCTGATATGGCAAATACTATTAATTTCAAACAAGTTCAAAAGGTGACTGGAGACCCATGTGCCGTTTTCAACGTATTAAAAGGGTCACAGATAATTGAGTCTTTAAGTTCACGTTATGCATGGACAGGCTAATAGGGACTGGACCCAGGCCCGTACCCAGGTGAAGGGCCAGGCCTTTTCCCCTCGAGCCATGAAATTTTTAAATGTAAACCTATAAAAAGCTACGAAAATAACAGACGAATTTTCAAACTTGAATTTCATTCTTGCATAAATGAATGTGCTTGTTGTGTAGATAGGGAGTCTCCAGAAGTCTGCAGTCTGCTCTATTGGGTAGACCGGTTGTATAAACATCACTAATTGGAGATCAGATTTGACCTACGATCCGGTAGTGAACTAAGTTCAAGCTTCTATCACGTTGTATAACGCTAATTGTCGATTTGTCGATCTTAGATCAAATCCTGATCTTGGGTCAAAGAAATACGTTTGGCAACGTGGCAAATCCAGACATGTCGCTAGTGTGCCTGTGATGTTGCCAATTGTCCAACACTGAACAGCAAATATTTTAAAGTCGGTTTCGGAAAATGCATCTATTTAATATTTGAATAAAGAATAAATCTGAGGTGCTGGATGTAGTAAATATTCGAACATGTTGCAAATTTAGTAACATCAGGTAAATTAGATACTCAACTGCCATTTATTGCTTGTGCACGTTCCACGTGGATGATTTGTTCTTGACAACGAAAGCAACTATCAGTTCTCGGTTCCAAAAGGGTGAAAATATGCTTGCATAAATACATTTTTTTAAAAAAACATGGATTTCCTTTTAATGCTAAAGAGAGATATAACAACTTTCTTATACTCGGATTTGGAGCTATTGTTCATGTAAGGAGATGTTTATTATATTTATTTTATGATTACACGACATGTTACAGGTGGACCATTAGTTCCTGTAAGTAATATACGGAATTTTCCTTGCACTTCAATAGCCTACGTTGTGAAATGTAAAATGTGTTTGCGTTTTCCCGAATGGAAAGAAATATTGAAACAACAGTGGCGCTTGTCCTCTCGGATGTAAATTATGCACAAAACAAATAATATTGGAAATAAAATATGTCATTTATATATCGGGAGGAGAGAAAGCTTTACCATCTAAAATGCAACGTGCTCGGTTCATAAAGCAGTAGATATGTACACTACAACCAAAGTTACATGATCTGTTCCATTCTGCGGGCAACATTGAATTGCAATAACACTTGGCTGGATGCAGTAAAGCGAAATGGTAATATTTTTATACTCCCTCTTCATCCCAACGCAAGTTTTACAATGATATCATAAGAAAATGTAAGGGAGTCTATTTTCGGTTTGTATCAACACTCGATTGTTCTCAAATTACTTTTCTCTGATCGTGAAATTAAACAATGTTACAATATGCTCTTGCGGTCATTTAAGGCAAATTTCAAGAAAAAATACATGGTATTTCAAACAGTAAATAACAATGACACACGATATATTAGAAATATTTATCATTGTTCACCTCGTTGTGCATGCTGCTTCTTTATTATTATGGAAACAGGATTTTATGAATTGATTCTCCCGTCTTGTCGCATACGTTCACTTGCAACACATTTTACAAGCAAATATTCCTTAGTACAGCCATGTTATAACAGCTGAGCTACGGTCAATGTCTGCTGATCGGAGAAAAATCGCGGATCAACTTTGATCGCAGATCGCAGGGACTGAATCTCAGTTCAACTTTTATACAACACAAAATCAGAGTTCAGCGTGACTGCAGATCAATTTTACTGGCTAATCGAGGATCAACTGTTTTATACAATCGGGCCTTAGTTTTATAACCAGTAGCAGTAGCGGCGATTGGAGGGCATGGGGAGCAGTTGCCCCCCAGCCCACTATTTCCACTTTTGCTCCTGTAGTATGGACTCTCTAATGTGATTCAGATCCCACTTTAAACTGTAGGTCCAGTCCCAATTAGTATATCTGTGCATAAAAGTGCACCTAAAAACAAAAACTCAAACTTGTCTACTAAGAGAAAGTAAAATTGTTTTTGCCCCTGTTTTGGCACCCATAATCTCTACTGGCTAGCAGGTGAAAATGTCTGACTCTCTCTATTCTTTTGGGGGAGGCTATCGTAGCGGGCTATATATTAAATCACATTTAGAATTCTTTATTGTAATAATAATTTCTAATGCGTTTAATTTAATTTATAAATATATTATTTTCTAAACATAGAATTATTATAGCTGTTCAATGGTTCTGGTATAACAAAATGAAGGAAATTTGGAAACATTTTTCATTTGCGAAACTGAAAACTATCTGAATACTTCTGACCAGTATCGACGATTGGGTGCCAAAACTGGGGAAGGGGAGGGAGGCAAGGGGTTATTTTCTCTTGGTAGACAAGCATTAAGAGGCCATAGTACGGGGGCAAAAAAAAAAATTGGCCGCAACTGCCACCAGGCACCCCACCCCCAAACAGCTGCCACTACCTAGGTATATAAACATGGATCTGGCCCCTTCCTCAAAAAAATCCTGGGTACGGGCCTGACTGGACCTACAGTTTAAAGTGGAATCTGAAACACTATGTGTCTCCACTGGGTATAGAACCAGCCACAGATAATGCAGAAGGAAATGAAGCCACTTGCATATGACACAGAAACACTACAAAAGAGAGAATGTAACCGGATTAGATGAGTTTCATAAGGAATTAGTGCGTAGGTTTATTTTTAGTTATGATGGTGCAGGCAAGAATTTTACAAGTTAATGTAAAAGCACTCATTAAATTTAGCTACACAAGACAGTATGAGGCAAATTACAACATGTAGCCAGTGCTTTTTTCTTTCTAGCGGTATGTGCCGTTATGATAATTGATTTGTTTTATTTTACTTCGCTTCTTGTGCCACTTTCGGCTAATTTGCGAAGATGGGGATGATATGATGAATGGACACTCACAAACATCCATGCCCAGGCCAGGATTCGAACCCGGGACCCATGGCATCGCAATGTAATGTGCTAACCACTCCACCATGGGAGCCTGCCAACAACTTATGATAAACACAATAACAAACCAACACAATGTCAAAGAGTACCAGAAACTTTCTTCCCAAAAAGAAAACACTGCATCTAACTAACACTTTTCTGTTTCTACTATATAGTGAAAAACTACAATTGAAACACCAGATTGAAAGATTTAGATGTGTTGGTATTGTCGATATTGGCGTTAATACTTTTGATACTCAATATTGATATTCAATCGGTATCGCACAGTTCTAGTTGCAACCTTCTGCAAAGTATGTATTTGCAGCTTGGAGTCATGGGGTCAGGGCTGGATTAAGGTGGGTGCTATTGATGCTGCAGCATTAGGCCCATTCCTGAAATAGGCGAGAATTTTCCGAAAGCTGAACATTTTTCATTTGCTATATTACCCTGAAAATAAATCTTAGAATGAAATTTGGAGCCCCAATTTCGGACGCCTAGATACAGCGTTACTTACTATACAGTTACTATTATTCTTTGCACTGTGACGTAACTATAATGTAGTCGTGTTTATTGTTCACCGAATATTTCAAGTTAATGCTATCAATTGATGCAGCATCAGGCCCAATTTCGTCTTAATCCGGCCCTGCGTGGGGTAAGAAAATGTTGTCTCCAAAATTAAGAGTTAACGATGTATTTAGCTCTCCTTCAAATGCACTTGGTAATTAGCATGGTGCAACTCCAGTGCAATCATTACAGTTGGATGCAACTCTTCTAAATCTGATTGCACTTCCATGCATATGGACCCATCTTGTTTCACGAAGACCTAACAGAGTTTCATGTTGACATTCTGTTATGTATTCTTCTACTGCAGACTAGAACTTTGTTCCTTTGATGTCAGAAACAAAGTAACCAGCCTCAATGACAGCAAGGAAATTACTTATGGGTAATAGAGTACAAGAATTTGCCACAGCAAGATTCAAACACTGGACGTAAAGAGCAATGAGGTTTTACTTCCAAATACATTCATTAACCATGTAGATAACCACTCAAAGCTCATATCCCTGTCCAACCAAGTGACAGTACATAGCAGAATGAAGTCCAGCCAAATTCTTATTTGCAACATCAATAGAAGCCACATTTGG